>NW_027673609.1:0-90000 GCF_964194415.1 Vipera berus
TGTTGCCTGTTTCTTTCTCCCTTGCAGTAGAATAGAATAGAATAGAATAGAATAGAATAGAATAGAATAGAATAGAATAGAATAGAATAGAATAGAATAGAATAGAATAGAATAGAATAGAATAGAATAGAAACTTTATTGTCGCTTTAAATGTGTATTAATCAGCATACATTAAAATGAAATTTTGTTGCATTCAGCTCTAAAAAAATACCATTATGCATATACCCATATATATGTACATATACGACACAGGGAAACATCACAGTCTAGTTGATGTTTGGTGAAAAAAAGAATCCTGCAAATTTACAAGATGGATGGCATAAGGAACAAAGCTGTTACAGAATCTAGTAGTTCTGCTATAAATACTTTGAAACCTCCTCCCAGAGGGCAGCAACAGAAACAGGTTGTCAACACAATTACTCTGTTTGGTTTCATCCCAATACTACTAGGAGAAAGTTGCAGACAACTCAATAAATATATTCATTCAGATAAGATTTTGCATTCAAATAAGCCATCCTGGCTGAAATTTAGGGTGATAACCTCTCTCAAGAGTTGTCACCAAATGGGCAGCTGCAATTCAAACAATTTCTCGAGGCAGATTTGTCTTTCATGAATGGATTTGGATGAGTGCCAAGGGAAAGCTAAGGTATTTGTGTTTAATATGAATAGTAGGACTCAATGATCTGTGTTTGGCATGTTGCTGATGATGAACTAACCACAGCCATTATGGTTTACCATATAGGCCACTGGGTGCTTATTTTGTTTTTCAGCTGAAAAAAGTAAAAAAAATTCTCCCATTTCTCGTTGGTTTGTTGCTGAAATTCGGCAATACTGAATCCATTGACGAGCCTACTAAATGCAGAGAAAAGTATACTTCAGTTAAAGAAGTAGTTCTCATTTAGTGACTACAACTGGGACCAACAACTTGGTTGCTAAGTGAAACCACAACTGTTTTTACAATCTTACTTCAGCTTTCCTTTGCAAAGGTCATAAATGCAAGGTTTGCTGCAAAGTTACTTTTCATCACTGTCATAACTGTGGTTGCTGTTGAGACACTTGCTAAATGAAGACTTCATGTAGTTAAAAAGGAGAAAGAAGAAACTAGAAGAAAAAGAAATAATTTCTCTCACACTACTATTTTTGGGTATAAGTCCCCATTTCCACTTTTTTTCAGAATTTCACCAGACAGTTGGAAAATATAAAGAAATTTTCTCTTTGGGCCTGGTAGAGAAGCAAAGTCTGTTTATTCGGGCCTCTTCCAGGCTCATTGTTGTTGTTGGAATTGTGTAACTATGACTGTTACATGCCACAGTGTATGATGATGTTTACCTCCAAAATAAGGTGAATATTCCCTTTCTCTTTATAACTCTGGGGAAACAGAATTAATGATATTAAAAAATAAAGCAAGTTAAAAATGACAGGTTAATTATTTTGGGGTGATAGCCCTTAGGCAGCAGAAAGAGACAAACAAACAACTCCTTTCAAAAGCTATCCTCTTGTTCAACCTCCCTCTAACTATTCCTGCCAAACTGGCAAGCAAATGGCTTCTTTCATCTCTTGGATTCAGTTCTAATGTATTTTCACTTGCAAGCTCCACTATGCAAATTATAGAAATGCTAGGGATACTTTTTGTACTGAGCAGTGCTCTGACTACAAATACGGGCAGCTAGCATAATTGATTATGACCTGGTTCACATAACATGCTAAAGCCAAATGTGTTTGTTGTGGCTGAAGGATTTTATGTGAATCGAGTTAAAGGTAAAGACAAAGGTTTCCCATGTCCAGTTGTGTCTGACCTTGTGTGTGTGTGTGTGTGCTTATCTCCTTTTCTTCCCTCTGAATGAAGCTCCTTCCCCTTCAAAGGGAAAGAGAGGCATTTTAAAATGCTTTGTTTACTTCTGCTTTCTTAGGAACCATACTAAATACAGTAACCTTACTGTATTCAGGAAAAAAAGTGGATAGTATATTGTCACAAAAAGATTACAAATATTCCTCAAAAATGCATTTAAAGGGATCTTAATGGCTTCTACCTACTGCAGCCATCAGCTGCTAGTGCCCCTTGTGCAAACTAGCTTGCTTTAAAAAAAACTTTTCTAGATTTTACCTCATCTTCCACTTTGGCCATAGTGATGGCCAGGAGTTTGGCCCAGACTATGGTTAATGTGGCTTTCAATTGGAGAATTCCATTACTTCCCCCACCCCCCACCCCCAATCTCATCCTGGTGGGAATTGTTTTGTGTTCTGTGGGCATGTTTTTGATGGGGGGGGGGGAAGACAACACTGAGCCAGCCTTGCTGAGGGGAAAGGGAGAGTTTCCAAGCTGAGCCATGCTGGCTCAGGAATTCTGGGAGTTGAAGTCCACGAGTCATAAAAGAGCCAAGGTTACCTACCCCTGGGTTAGGAGGAGAAACTTTGACTAGCATTTCAAAATTCTCCTACTAAAATTGAAAAAGGGGCTAATCTTTCATAGCAGGCAGCTCAATATCAAAAGGCCCTGACAGGACAAGAGATGGGCTTAGAGGGGCCGGCCCTGGAGCATACACCAGCCGAGGCTTTTGTGTAACATGGGCCCCACTGCCCTGCTTACAGCAGTTAAGAGGGCAAACACTACTTTGGCTGAGGAGCCAAAGGTGGACTTTGCCCAGTAGGCCAACTGGAAGTGTGCATTAGCTGACAGAAAAATATAGAAATACTGCAATGGCAGGTTTTGTCAGGAACAGTTGTTTTTCCGGTATAACCATACACAGATAGTCCTTAGCTTAGAACAGCTCGTATAGCGATTGTTCAAAGGTACTACGGCACTGAAAAAAGTGACTTAATGACCGTTTTTCACACATACAACTATTCGGTCATGTGATCAAAATCCAGGCACTTGGCAACATTTATGACGGTTGCAGAGTCCCGGGGTCATGTGATCGCCTTTTGTGACCTTCTGACAAGCAAAGTCAATGGAAAAGCCAGATTCCTTTAACAATTGTGTTACTAATTTGAGAACGGCGGTGGTTCACTTAACAATTGTGGCAAGAAAGGTGGTAAAGTGGGGCAAAACTGACTTAGCTGCCTTGTTTAGCAATGGAAATGTTGGGCTGAATCGTGGTCATAAGTCAAGGACTACCTGTAATAATATGCACTGACATATGAAATCCAAAACAGAACTAAATATACACTTCAGGATATTAAATAGTAAAACACTCAGAACTGGCTACATAGACCAAGAATATATATTTTATAGGGGAAGGAGAAGATTCCAGAAAAGTTATCAAAAATTAGGAGGTGTAAGCATGCATATTGCAGTAGATGGATATAAGGTATTTAGTTTTTTCCTAACCATTGCATAAATCTATTCTGTAGTTTAGATTTTTTTTAGTGATAGTTTATTGCCAGAGCGGATCTCAGACTTCCTATGGGACCAAAGCATTTCAGATGCACTGGAGGTCCTTTAGAAAGATATTGTTTTAGAATTGGAATAATTAGAATAATTCTCTATATGTTAGGTTAACTACTTTCCATCCAGCTCAAAGTAATTAGGGATCTATATATATAATATATAAATAGTCTCTAATGAATTATCTGAGGGGTTAGGTGCATTGAATTACTGTCTTGCTTAAATACTCTTCGATGCCGGCACCTATAAATGACATTCTTCTCTCAGTAAGCACCTGTTCCTAGCAGAAACAAGAGTCATATTGATTAGATGCAATTTATCTTCTCCCTGGATTTTGGTCCTGACAGTGTGAGAAGATTAATTGGAATTAATGGCATTTGCACAGCTAATTAAAGTCACTCTTGCTAAAGTCAAATCAATTCCTTTAATCAGGGAAGTGACAGAGTATAGCTTACTCGCTACAGTCTGCATGTCAATGTGTTCTGGTTGAATAAGTATCTTAACAATCATTTGTGATTGAACACGAAAACTGTTTAGGTTACCTGATAATTTCCCTGATATTTAAAAAGAACTAGTCACTGTAGAATAGTATTACTTTGTCTACTACAATGCACCGGGGAGGAAAAACAATTTAGGTGACTTGTTTATTTACTTTCTATTCTTCAAGGAATCTCCAATAATATATAAAGTGCTATAGGGCTACAGCCAGGAAAGGAATTTATAGCCCTTCCCATGTTGCTGAACTATAATGCCCAACCTTGCTTGCATTTCAACAGCTGAAGACATGCTATTCCTATTTCTCCCAGGTGAACTACAGCGCTGGAGTTAGACACAGACGCAGGTGGATTAGACTACTTCTCACTTATAAAACTATTTTGTAGACCCCACTTGCTATTTCTCAGTTTGATAAACCTTAATGGAATAGAAGAAAATTCTGTGGAAGAAGTGAAGACTGACTAGCTGTGTAGAAGGGATGAGAATCAAATGAAATGATCTTGTTGAAACAAAAACCATCAGGTCCAGTTCCAAGCTGGGAGTAAATAAGATGGAGGCTAAGACAATGGAAATAAAAATAGAGGCTGCTTAACAAAGAAGGTTCCAGTTTATTGATGAACAGAACCACCAGCAGCATGTGGTTCTGGGACAGCTGACAAAATGGAGTTGAGAGTGGGTGGATTTTTATACATTCTTGGGCTTAGTATTTGAGGTGCCTGTTCCTGTCTGACTACTCTGACCTGACCTTTTGGTATTCTAATGGTGGTGGGTTAATCTTTTTATGTCCTAAACTTCATGTCCTGCCCTTGGAGTCTTTGTTTTTCTAATCCCCTCAGCTCCAGCCTTCCTGCCCACCAGTCTTCCTGAATGGATTACCAAATCGCCATTTCTAAAAGCTGGCCTGTTCAGTTTCTGCCTGGGGCAGGGAAACTGGGGCTTCTGCCTCTGTTAAGATTTTTTTCTCTCCACTTCTCCTGTAGGAAAAATATTCTATCCTGCCTTTTTAATATTCCCCAAAATATTTCATTCTCTGGGTGTGGGGTGCTGACTCCCTACAATCTCTTAATATATTTTAGTTTTAAAATCCTTGCTTATAACCATTCATTTAGTGACTATTTGAAATTACAGCAGCAACTTTGAAAACAGTAATTTACAGTCGTTCCTCATACATTCAACTGTTGCAGCATCCCCATAATCATGTGATCAAAATTTGGGTATTTGGCAACTAGCATGTATTTACAAGGGTTGCAGAAATCTAGGGTCAGTGGTTGCCATTTGCAACCTCTCTAGCTGACTTCAACAAACATAGTCAAGGATGGAACTGGATTCACTTAATGACCAGTGATTTGCTTAACAACCATAGCAAAAATGATTTTAAAACTGAGTGTGAGTCACTTAAAAATTGCCTTGCTTAGCAATGGAAGTTCTAGTCCCAACTGTGGTTGTTAAGTTGAGGACTACCTGCAATTTAAGCTACATAGCAAATTTATTTAATTTTATACCTATGTTGTTTTCCAGAATTAGCACTGTTACGCGTCTGTAGGTAATATGTCTGTAGGTAATATGTTATCTAGGGACGCGGTGGCTCAGTGGGTTAGGACGCTGAGCTTGTCGATCAGAAGGTCGGCAGTTTGGCGGGTCGAATCCCGAGTGCCGCGTAGCAGAGTGAGCGCCTGTTACTCATCCCAGCTTCTGCCAACCTAGCAGTTCGAAAGCACGTAAAAATGCAAGTAGAAAAATAGGGACCACTCCGGTGGGAAGGTAACAGCGTTCCGTGCGCCTTTGGCGTCTAGTCATGCCAGCCACATGACCACGGAGACGTCCTCGGACAAGCGCTGGCTCTTCGGCTTTGAAACGGAGATGAGCACCGGCCCCTAGAGTCGGAAACGACTAGCACGCATGTGCGGGGGAACCTTTACCTTTTTACTAATATGTTATCTAAAGCAGGAGTGTCGAACTGCCGGCCCACGGGCCGGATGCGTCATCCAGAAGCCACACCCACACCATTGCCAGCAATGGCAAAACTGTCCCAATACGTTGCACGACGTCACGTGACGTCGCAAGTTTGACAGGTCTGATCTAGAGCAATATCCAGTTGATGTAATTCCAACAGATGCATTTTTTTTAACTTATAAAATCAGTTCCACTTTGTGGTTTGGATTGTAGCCTAATTGCACACTCTTATACATTTCTAATGAAAACCAAATTCAATAGAACTTACTTACTCCTGAGTCAATGTTACAGATCAGCAACCTAGATGTCATTGATTTCAATGGAAAGCACTCATCTATCTTGTGTCAATCAGCTCTCAGCTCCACTGAAGTTATATACCAAGAGGTACTTGGATATTTCCTGAAAGCAAGCAGTGCAGTTTGATATTGATGGACAGGAGTTACAATAACACAGAGGCATATTTTTTTTAAAAAAAGGCTTGTCTCCTGTGCTCACTTATTCTTATTTTAGATAGGTGCAGCTGTGCGTGATTGTGGGCTTTTGGAGCAAGGATACTGAACAGGGCTGCTCGTTTATCTTCCTCATCAGTGTTCAGCTCTTTTCCTCGTGGAGAGCTTGGATAGTCAGCTTTGTCTCCCCACTGCTTATCCAGCCCATTAATTTTGTTTTTCATGGCCATCTAGGTCAGAACAGTTTGATACTGAAGAGCTTCCAAAGGCCCAGATTTCAGCTCTTTTGCAAAATGATTTTCTTTGCAATTTAGATAATCTTCAGAGAGCTCTTTTAGCCACCATCTCTCTCTCTCTCTCTCTCTCTCTCTCTCTCTCTCTCTCTCTCTCTCTCTCTCTCTCTCTCTCTCTCTCTCTCTCTCTCTCTCTCTCTCTCTCTCTCTCTCTCTCTCTCTCTCTCTCTCTCTCTCTCTCTCTCTCTCTTTCTTTCTCTCTCTCTCTCTTTCCTTTTTGGCACATAAAATGCAGGCATTAAACCCTATTTCTAATTTGAAGCACATATTTATCACGGTTCAAGTTTGCTCTTTCGGTATTAAGCATAGGCGGCCTGATCTGGTCGGTATGCCAGAAGAAATCAACTCTACTGGATTCGATGGGGACCCCTCTCCCCTAGCCAATGGCAGCCACATGGTGAGGATTGGGATTAAAATAAGGGCAAGAATTAAACCTCTCTTCCCTTTATGCTTAATTCTTCTAAGTTAATTTAGAGGACCCTGGATTGCCCTTATAGATCTCACAGTTCTGCTTTGGGAAGCTGTCCCCCAATGCCTTGTTCCTTCAAATGATTTAATTCTGCCACATGGAAGGGCCATCCTGAATACTTCCTATTTGAGACAGAAAACAGTGGTCATGTTTTGCAGGGACAGAATGCTTACCAGTTCAGCATGCTCAGAGCAAACTGCTGGTTTAGCCCTGTTGAGCAGCGTCCACCGTTAATGCCTAGAACTCTTTAAAATTATTATTTTGTGCAACTGTACATAAGAGCAGTGGGGGAGGGAGGGAGAGAACCCTTTTTAAATTTCAAGAAGTGCTAACTTTGAAAAAAAGTAGATCGGGAAGGATAAATCCATTTATTTATCCATCTAATGCCAGTTGGAAGGAGGCCATCATATTTAAAAAGCTGAGCTTCTGGGCGCAAAAGGTAACTGGCAAATCCTTGCTGACTGAAATATTGGCAGCACCAATGGACAATCCTATTCCACCTTCTCTGCCGCGTGTGTCTTGTTTCAGTTATGGCAAACATACCAAATAAATACCATATTCATCCTGGTGACTGTTTCTCCACCCAAACGGGTGCAACATTGCCTTTTGTTTGCTCTGGAAAAGAAACGTAACCAGCCAGGCTGTGTAGGAAGGAGTGATCTGATAGGAACCTCAGGTTTACTCTTGGCTGAGAGACATTGCGAAGACATGTCCTATGAACAACACAGAGAGAGTTGTAAACTGAGGGTCATGTTAGGAAATATTGTAAAGGCCAGATCTATTGACCATCATCCTCACGTTATGATAGCAGTTGGGGGTTGCCATTGGGGAGGGCAGTGAATGAGGAAGGCCGTGTGGGGTGGGGAAGGCCAGGAGAGGGCCTGAAAAGCCTGGCACAGGCTGTGGGAGTTGCAGGAGGCTGGGAGAGGCCCTGGGAGGGCTAGTAAAGGCTACGCATGGGCAAAGTAGTGATGCTGCAGGCAGGAGAAGAAATGAGAGCAATTTACAACCTTCTTGGACAGATTTCCCACTGACTTTGCTTGTGGTGAAGTGCCATGGAAGGTAACAAATTACAATCACACGACTGTGGCTCCTTGCAAAATCACAGCAATAGCTCTGAGATTTATATACTGCCCATAGTGGGGCGGCGAAGCTAGTTCACCTCCTCATGGTGCACCCTGGATGGTATGATGACATGAACCAAGAGAACTACCAATTGCTGGCAGTCAGACTACTTTGTAGACTTTCCTGGCTCTTGAAATACATAGCAACGAAAATGAAAACAAGCCATACGCTAAATAAATAAATTGTCCATAGTGCTTCACAGCAGGGGTTGGAGCATGCCAGAAACTGGTCCACGCAAACAAACAAAACCCCATTGGTGGGATTCAGGAGCATGTGAAAACACAACCCTTTCAGTCTGCAGAAAAACCTCTCTCCACAGAACCGGTCCCTGGTGCCCAAAAGGATGGGGGCTGCTATTTTACAGCCCTCTCTAAGCAGTTTACAAAGTCAGTATATTACACCCAACAATGTGGACCCTCATTTTACTGACCACAGAAAGATGGAAGGCTGAGTTAACTTTGAGATGGTCAGGATCGAACTCCAGGCTGTGGGCAGAGTTTGCAGGCAATACTTCACTTTAACCACTGAACCCCAGGGCTCCTTGAAAGATAATTGTAAGCCAAGCACCCAAGTGCCTTGATCATGATTATGTGATTACAAGGGTCTTGTGATAGCTGGAATCTCAAGGTCTGGTCATACATCAATATTTTCAGTGCTACTATAACTTTGAATGGTTGTTAAATGAATGGAAATAAACCAAGGACTACTAGTATGAGGAAGCTAAAATTAAATACATTGAGTCAGCATGTTTAAATTTTTTTCATTCAACACTCTGAAGTCCTTAGGATAAATAATGTTTTAAAAGCAATGTTCACATATAATTAAATCTACAAGTGTTTATTTGTAACACAAGGTTCCTATTGAGAATGGCATCTACATGAGTAGATATCCAGGCCTTATGCTATTCCCTTTCAGAGTATGCAACTCTACTGAATACTGAAGAGGCTAGAAGTAGTAAGGCCAAAAGAATTAAAGGCATTAGTCAATTTAAACAAAAACGTGGTTTATGCCAACACTATTCATTATACCACTCCATACGTTTCTGTCCTTGCACACTGTTTTTGCATCCACCAGGTCCATGAGTCACTTTGTACATAACCTTGTTAATTTATTTTTCTCAGAATCTCATCATCTCTATCCAACCACAACTAACTTAATCTTCGAGGCACTCAGAACCCATTCATGTTTACTTCCTATATTGGCTTTCTAAGTAGATCTTAATTCATATTCTCTGTGGCCAAAACTGGTCACTCACTTTTGTATTGCAACCGTGTTCCCTCAGAACTCATTCATTCTTCACCTTATCTCCACTAGTTTTACTATACGGTACTTACTTCTTAGGTGCACCACTCCTACTGCATTCCAATAGAATAGAATAGAATAGAATAGAATAGAATAGAATAGAATAGAATAGAATAGAATAGAACAGAATAGAACAGAATAGAATAGAAGAATAGAATAGAATAGAATAGAATAGAATAGAATAGAATAGAATAGAATAGAATAGAATAGAATAGAATAGAATAGAATAGAATAGAATAGAATAGAATAGAATAGAATAGAATAGAATAGAATCTGGAAGGGACCTTGGAGGTCTTCTAGTCCAGCCCCCTACACTCAAGCAGGAGAACCTATACCATCTCAGACAAGTGGCTGCCCAGTCTCTTCTTAAAAACCTCCAGTGATGGAGCGTTCACGATTTCTGGCGGCAAGCTGTTCCACTGTTTAATTGTCCTCACTGTTAGGAACTTTCTCCTTAATTCCAGGTTGCTTCTCTCTTTGATCAGTTTCCAACCATAGTTTCTTGACTTGCCCTCTGGTGCTTTGGAGAATAACATGACCCCCTCTTCTTTGTGGCAACCTCTCAAATATTAGAATACTGCTATCATGTTGCTCCTGTTTCTTCTTTTGTTTAGATTAGCCAAACCCAAGTCCTGTAGCTGCTCTTCATATGTTTTAGTCTCCAGGCCTTTGATCATCTTAGTAGCTCTTCTCTGAAGTTTTTCTAAGGGCTCAACATCTTTTTTGTAGTATGGTGACCAAAACTGGTTGCAGAATTCCAGGTGTGGTCTCACTAGGCTTTTATAAAATGGCACTAGTACTTTGCATGATCTTGATTCTATGCCTCTGTTTATACAACCCAGGATTGTATTAGCTTTTTTGGCTGCTGCTGCACACTGCTGGCTCATAGTCAAGTGATCGTCCACTAGGGCTCCAAGGTCCCTCTCACAGTTACTGTTTTTGAGCGAGGTCTCACTTAATCTGTATTTGTACCTTTGATTTTTCCTGCCTAAATGCAAAACTTTGCTTTTCTCCACATTAAAAATCCTTTTGTTGGATAGGGCCCATTGTTCAAGTTTGTCAAGATCTTTTTGAATCCCGAGCTTGTCTTCTAGGGTATATTTTTGCTAGGGCACCCTAGTACCCCAACGCTCAGCCCTGCCAATCACCTGGGAAATGAGGAGATTCAGGCAGTTCAAATGAGTATAAAGATTTATTGCAAACTCTACAAGTTCTCTACAAGAATCTAACCAAATAATTATCAAGGGAAATGCACAGGATTTAAGAATAGAAAGGAATTTGAGGTAGGTTGGATTAGATCTTTTGAGGGTATGAAGGGACTCATGACTTATGACATGTTTGACCCCTCCCTCCGATTTAGCCTGGTCATCTCCTATAATCCCAGAGAAAGGCAAATTCTTTGCTTTAGAGACAAAACTTTTTTTTTTTTGGAAACTTTATGAGTGGCTACCAATCTGTCTTTCAGCTATTCATTTTCACTAGGAAATTGTTGCACCTCTCTCATTTCCCTTAATGATGGCCACTAAAATCCTCTTCCCCTAGTGAGGCTAATTGGGATGACATGATAGCAGTGTTCCAATATCTCAGGGGCTGCCACCAAGAAGAGGGAGTCAAGCTATTCTCCAAAGCGCCCGAAGGTAGGACAAGAAGGCAGGTTCGAGTCCCACCAGGCTCAAGGTTGACTCAGCCTTCCATCCTTCCGAGGTAGGTAAAATGAGAACCCAGATTGTTGGGGGCAATTAAGCTGACTTTGTAATAATGCCGCTTGGGGTGTGTGTGAAAGCCCTAATAAGCAGGCATATACATAGAATGAAGGCTACTGCTAAGCTTGTAAGCCGCCCTGAGTCTTCGGAGAAGGGCGGGATATAAATGGAATTAAAATAAAATAAAAAATAAAATATAAATGGAATTAAAATAAATAAAAATAAAAATAAATAAAGAAGCAACGGATGGAAACTAATCAAGGAGAGAAGCAACCTAGAACTAAGGGGAAATTTCCTGACAGTTAGAACAATTAACCAGTGGAACAACCTGCCTCCAGAAGCTGTGAATGCTCCAACACAGGAAGTTTTTAAGAAGAGACTGGACAGCCATTTGTCTGAAATGGTATAGGGTTTCCTGCCTGAGCAGGGGGTTGGACTAGATGACCTCCAAGGTACCTTCCAACTTTACTATTATGAAGTTATGAATACCAGAGATCCTCTAATGCAACATCCAGGCAAGAGAAACAGAAGCTGAAAATGATGACAAAAACCCGCTGGCAAGAACATGTGCTATGAAACTTCCACTAGCTTTGAAGACAGGCACTGCCAAAAACTGATAGAAAAAACAGAATGACACACACAGTTACTACACGAATGGATTTACAGTGCCTCCACTGTGCTAGATTCTGTTCTTCCAGACTGGGAGTGCAGAGCCACATCCGTGTCCACGGCTGAACCGCACAACAGAGTGTCTTCTTTGAACACAAATGACTACCATGTATTTAATTATGCTTGTGTGCGCGCAATCCCATAATGCAATAACATTTATTTGGTTTTTCCTCTCCTTAAAATGGCCACTGTATGTTGTAGGTTTTTTCCCCATTTACTTTCTGCTTGGTAGAATCAACTCTCCGTTGAGTTATCTCTAAAGCTTGATACCTAGATATTTAAAAAGGCCTTTTAAAGATCTTTTCATCCTTTTGACAGAAGAAGTCCCAAAGTTTTGATTATTCACTGAGGATTGATACTGATCTTGTGCCAGTGTTAGAAATTACTTATATTGAGTATTATATTGGATTAGGGAATCTTGTTGATTATTATGTTGTTTTTATTGTGATCTTATAAGGTATATAACTTTTTCCCCCCACCTGCATCTTGTTTAGTTGTGTGTGCTAAAACAAACTCTTAATACTGGTATCCTCTCCTCCTCCAAAATCATCTCTAGTGAGATTGAATAAAACTGCAGGAAATTTAAATATCTGAAAATTGTTGAAATTCAATTTTGCACATACCATCTCTCTGTGCCTACAGTCCTGTTGACTACTAGGGGCAACAGATGCAAAGATAGCAGAAAGATCCCACATTTTTATCTTCTTTCTTTGACTAAGGGATTTTTCAGGTTTCTGTGTAACACGTCTCCTAGAGGTTAGAAAGAAATTCTTAAGTTTTTCATCATTTACTTTTTCCAGTTTAGTTCTCTTTCTTTTCTGCCTTTGACTTGTACCGGTCAGGTAATTAGATGACCCATCTTCTCTCCATTATGGAAAGAACCACACAACAGACTCTTAACTGTAGAGAGATTTATCTTGTTCCGGCTTTCCCATCACCATCTTATTCCACCGTGTCAAAAGGATGAAAAGATATTAAAAGGGCCTTTTTAAAAACTTGCCTTTATCTTCCTTGCCCACAAGCAGCGGCCTTGAGAATACAGGTGGACCTCGATTTACAACCACAATGGAGTGCAAAATTTATGTTGCTAAGTGAGACAGTTGTTAAATGAATTTTGCCCCATGTTACAACCTTTCTTGCCACAGTTGTTAAGTGAATAACTGTAGTTGTTAAGTTAGTAACACGGTTGCTAAGTGAATCTGGCTTCCCCGTTGATACTGATCAGAAGGTCACAAAAGTTGATCACGTGACCCTGGGACACTGCAACGGTCATAAATATGAGTCAGCCGCCAAGTGTCTGAATATTGGTCACATGACTATAGGGATGCTGCAATGGTCATAAGTGTGAAAAACGGTCATAAGTCAGTTTATTTAGTGGCGTTGTAACTTTGAATGATCACTAAAACAAACTGTTGTAAGCCAAGGACAACCTACAACTTCCTCTATTAAAGTTAGACTCTTAATTTCCATGTTCTCTCCATATATGTTTTTCACAATGCAAAGCAGAGATGCAGGAAACAATGCCAGATAAGGAAAACAAGAACTGACAAGTTAACAACAAGAACAAATCTAGGCAGCCAGGAGAATATTCCCTTTTGCACTTGTCTGCTTTTTGTGTCTGGTTACTACAAGCTGCATTGCTTTTAATAGGAACATTCCTTTCGACCATCAAATGGCTATGATTCTTTCACAGTGTCACTTAAGATGAACACAAGCTATGAAATGGGGCATATTTTAAGATATATCTCTAGAGAGAATATATCTATGATTAAGGGCATCTCTCAGGGTTATAAGGGTCATTTGGAATACTGTCAAAATACTCAACTTGCATGCTCAAGGGCAAAGTAATAAAAAACCAATAAAAAGTCAATTTGTTTCACAAAGAGAACCACGATAAATGGGAGAGGAAATTCTAAAAGAAAGTTTATTTTTAAAGGACAAATGGTCTGGATACAGTTGAGAAGTAACACTCAAGTCTCAGGTTATAGCTGTAGCAGTGGTGGGATTCAGCCAGTTCGCACCACTTTGGCAGAACCGGTAGTTAATTTTTTTGTTGCCCAGATCCAGAATGGACTTCCGGAAGCAGCATCCATGCAGAGAACCGGTTGTTCACCTATTTGAATCCCACCACTGAGCTGTAGGCTATCCTGGTCCCCGTATCTTTATGTTAAATGGCTTCCGGATATCTCAGAAGAGATAAACCATTGGAATTGTTGTGCAGCGTTTTGAGTATTCTTCAGATCTAAACATTCCTTATTGCTTCTGCTTCCTAGGTTCATTAGCATGATGCCTCAGTAATTCTTGATTAAGCATGACCTCAGGCTCACCTCCCTAGTGAAAGATAAGTCTTCCATGTTTCTTCCTGGTTCCATGGTGGGACATAATTCTTGCTTGTGCAATCAATAGACGATGGTGTTTTGTAAAAAGTAACTAATAATCAAAGTCATCTCTCCAAATACTATGGCAGGATCAATATCAATATCTTTCCAATCCATATTTGTTTCATCAGATTTTATATCACACTTTTCGCTCAGGAACTCAAGGTGCTATATATGGTACTCCTAACTCCTGTTGTTAATAATAATAATAATAATAATAATAATAATAATAATAATAATAATAATAATAATAATAATGATAATAATAACAACAACAACAATAATAATAATAATAATAATAATAATATAATAATAATAATAATAATAATAATAATAATAATAATAATAATAATAATAATAATAATAATAATAATGAAATACCATGACCTGGCCATTGAAACTGCGCGATTATGGATGAAACGTGTAACTGTGATACCCATTGTCATCGGGGCACTGGAACTATGTCCAAAACCTTTTCAAAATACATCAAGAAATTGCAGCTTCCTGCAATAACTCCAGCAAAGCTACAAAAAACTGCACTACTCGGAACATCTTACATTTTAAGGAGATACCTGGTTGATACCTAGGATGCTGGCAGCAACCCGTGTCAACCATTAGTGCCAGTCAATTTGAGTGTTCAGTTGACTGAGTTTCATGTTTTATGAATAAAAGTTTTATAATAATAATAATTCTGTGAAATATGTTGGATTAAGATAGACTGACCAACTCAGTCACCCAGTAAGCTTCCATGGCCAATGATTGAGTAGAATCTGGACTCCTCTCTTCTACCCCAATACTGTAATACAACTCTAAACCGTCTCTTAGAGTTTGCATTGCTTGACCTGTAAATCTATTGTCCTTGTGTCGAAGATCAGCCCTTGGTGTCATTTCCTGCGTGGAATGTCGTGCTTATTTATATATGTTTTCCCCATGGATGTTTTTAATGTGCAACTTTCCTTCATTTATGCTTTTCCTTCTGCCTTCAGTTACTGAGTCAAGAAAAGTACTGCAGTATTTAGGGAAGTGCATGGTTTTTGAAATTTGGAACCATATAGTCCCAAAGTTATAGCTCAATTCACTTTAAAATGAAGCTCTCCTGCAATGCTAGCACTACTATTGAGAAAGATGAACTAATAATGAAATGTGATGGTTTCCCTAAGCTCCCTAAGGATGTCATCCAGTTAGTTTGTGCCTACGGTAGGACTAGAACTGCTAGCCAGAACTCACTCAGGTTTTTTTTTTATTACAGTATGCATTCCATTCATTCATTTACAATTATTTTTTGAAGCGTATATACTGCTCATCCAAACAAAGCTTACTTGGGAAAGTAGCTTAGTGGTTTAAAATTGTCAACGGAAAACAGATCTAGAAAGAACCGATCAAGATATGCACATGGCAATTGTGCTATTTCTCAACGGTAAAAATAAAAGAGCTGAAATAAAAATTAATTGAAAAGCTCCACAGAATGTTCACTGAATTGTTCATATAGCATGGTATGAGAACACGTAGCAAGGCATGAATATATATATATATATATATATATATATATATATATATATATATATATATATATATATATATATATATATGTGTGTGTGTGTGTGTTTTCTGAGGTCTTCGCGGGTGTTTGTATGTAGATCTTTGGTCATTCGGGTTTTTTCCCCACGTAGAATTGGAGGTATCAGGGCGACGTTTTGACGAAATCTCACCCGTCATCCTCAGGCTGGTGGCTTCAGCTTCGTTCTTCTGGGCCACTACCACACACTTCTCCCAGAAGAATGAAGCTGAAGCCA
The DNA here is from genome assembly GCF_964194415.1 of Vipera berus. NCBI lineage: Eukaryota > Metazoa > Chordata > Lepidosauria > Squamata > Viperidae > Vipera > Vipera berus. Next base: position 16,015 of record NW_027673609.1, read on the forward strand.
CCAGCCTGAGGATGATGGATGGTCCTCTCAAAAAGATCTCACCACCTATGGCACAAATTGGCACTTTTTTGCCCCTCAATCTAGAATTCTATTGACCTTCAACTTTATCTGCTTTGTGTAGAGAGATAAAGGTAAAGGTAAAGGTTCCCCTGCACATGCGTGCTAGTCGTTTCCAACTCTAGGGGCCGGTGCTCATCTCCGTTTCAAAGCCGAAGAGCCAGCGCTTGTCCGAGGACATCTCCATGATCATGTGGCTGGCATGACTGGACACCAAAGGCGCACGGAACGCTGTTACCTTCCCACCGGAGTGGTCCCTATTTTTCTACTTGCATTTTTACGTGCTTTCGAACTGCTAGGTTGGCAGAAGCTGGGACGAGTAACAGGCGCTCACGCTGTTACGTGGCACTCGGGATTCGACCTGCCAAACTGCCGACCTTCTGATCAACAAGCTCAGCGTCCTAACCCACTGAGCTTCAAGTAGAGGTGTAAACTTCTTGCTAGAGTTACTGGAGAGTTATTTCTGTTTCTTGTTTGCAGGTCTAAGGAGACCCATGGTCTGATTCCATATAAATTGGTGCCCCATTTATAGATCTTTTCCAGGCTTCCATTTGCATTCAGTTCCTTGTAGTCCTTCCAGTTTGATGGAAGAATTCAGGCACATCAAACACTGAAGATGGAAAATCTGACCTACATATTCATAACCTCACCTCAACAGAGCACAACCCTATTTGCAGATGGGGTTTCTCTTGCTCTTGCAGCACTAGAAACAAGTCAATCAAACTGACAAGTCATTTTCCCCCATTTATTTAGAACAAACTGGACATTGCTTCAATTAATGTTCATGAATTAATCAACATTACTTTAATGTGGTATTATGAACCCTAATATAATATCACATTATCACATGAAGCTTGGCAGAAGGCCACATTTGTGTAAATAAAATATATTTTCAGTGTTCTCCCTCAGAGAATCTTGCATTAGGAGACTGATACGGACTGATTTATTACTTAAAATTAAAAAATGGTCAAGTAAGGCACTTGGTAAGCAATTGAATCAAGGTCAGCAATCCTTCAAGTTATTCTATTGCCAGTTTCAATAACAATAAGTTAATCTTTAGTTATGCCGGCCACAGTAGTGTTGGTCAGAAAAAAAACCCTTGAATTTTTGCACCCAGTTTTCAATTGCTCTCAAAGGAGAGGAGAATTTAAAAATAAATTCTCCTAGGGGGATGAGATTGTGAGGTGATCCAGGATGATTGAGAACTATGTGCTGTCCTCAATCCATTCTCATCCCTCCAATCTACAGTTTCTTGGATGAGAAGCGAAACGTCTTCAAGGGGGAAAAAAAAGTCCAGTTGCCTTTTGACAAAGCACCTTTGGGACAACCATGACCTGGACGACTGAGAATCTCCACAGACACACCTTCCTTTACTAGGCTTGAAGGTGCTCACTTACCTTTTGTAGAGGATAGATCCTCATGCAAAACCTCCATGCTGCTCCCAGTCTGTTGCCGAGAGGGACCAAAGCTAGATCAAGGTGATCCATCACAAGAGTTTTTCCTGGATGCATGGAAGAAAGCTTCTCAGATGAGCAGTCTTTGTTTCACGGTGAAGGAGTCTTTGGAGAGTCAGGGGGCCAGCTGGACTTCAACTAGTCCACTGTAGGACTGTTTTTTTTTTCCTATCTGGCTGGAAGATTCTGTGCCTCCAAGGGCAATTTTGTTGTGGCTGATAGACGATGTCTTGACTTCAGCAAAAGCTCTTTCTCTCAATTGCTGTTTGCTTGTGGGAATATCAGCCTCATGGAAGATTGATCCAATGTCTACTATGAGATCGATTTTTCATCAGCACACAAAGCAATCTCCTTCTGAAGATATTAATAGCTTCCAGTAAAGAAACTCAAGTGAACTGCTATGATAATTAAAAAAGAAGAAGGAATATATATATAAAGATTGCCGGCGAATAACACCCAGGGGGAGGGCCTTCTCAGTGGGTGCGCCTGCCCTCTGGAACCAGCTGCCCGTGGAGCTTAGGTCTGCCCCCGACCTTCGTTCCTTTCGCCGGAACTTTTGTATCGATCTTTGTTTTAAATACCCTGTAAACCACCCTGAGTCCTTCGGGAAAGGGCGGTATATAAATCCAATAATATAGATAGATAGATAGATAGATAGATAGATAGATAGATAGATAGATAGATAGATAGATAGATAGATAGATAGATAGATAGATAGATAGATAGATATAGATATAGATATAGAGATAGAGATAGATAGATAGATATAGATATAGATATAGAGATAGATAGATAGATATAGATATAGATATAGATATAGATATAGATATAGATATAGATATAGATATAGATATAGATATAGATATAGATATAGATATAGATATAGATATAGATATAGATATAGATATAGATATAGATAGATAGATATAGATATAGATATAGATATAGATATAGATATAGATATAGATATAGATATAGATATAGATATAGATATAGATATAGATATAGATATAGATATAGATAGATAGATAGATAGATAGATATAGATATAGATATAGATATAGATATATAGATATATAGATATATAGATATATAGATATAGATATAGATATAGATACATAGATACATAGATACATAGATATATAGATATAGATATAGATATAGATATAGATATAGATATAGATATAGATATAGATATAGATATAGATATAGATATAGATATAGATTCATTCTCTGGCTACTATTCTTACCTGAATGAAAACAATTATATTTTACACACATAGACACACAAACAGATTTATACATATATACATTTATACCTCTAACTCTACTTTTACCTCAACTCTAAGGTAAAGGTAAAGGTTCCCCCGCACATGCGTGCTAGTTGTTTCCAACTCTAGGGGCTGGTGCTCATCTCCGTTTCAAAGCCGAAGAGCCAGCGCTTGTCCGAGGACATCTACATGGTCATGTGGCCGGCATGACTAGACGCCAAAGGTGCACGGAACGCTGTTACCTTCCCACCATAGTGGTCCCTATTTTTCTACTTGCATTTTTATGTGCTTTCAAACTGCTAGGTTGGCAGAAGCTGGGACGAGTAACAGGCGCTCACTCTGTTACGCGGCACTTGGGATTCAAACTGCCAACCTTCTGATTGACAAGCTCAGCATCCTAACCCACTGAGCCACCGCGTCCCTTACCTCAACTCTACACATATATATAGACAGAGACTGCAGCATCTAATGGTGATTAGCTTCAAAACTCAAGGGTAACTATAGGGAAAATGTCGACTGGTTTTGTCACAGAAGTAATTTTTGAATTAGTTGCTAACTGAACTAAGGGAGTACTTTGCAACTGAAGTAGGAAGACTAATAATGTATAATAGAATTAGCATACATGTGCGTTACACAACTTAGTATATAAACATATACATTAGAAAATTCGATACTGTTCACGTATACTGTATATCTGTGTAATTCTTACAACAGCCCTACAGAGGAGACCAGAATAATTTCTTTATCTGGCAGATGAACTCTTTTGGTGTGAGACTCTGAAAGACCTTGATTTATATAAACTTACATAGTGATTTCATAGCAAAAAGCACCTTTGCATGTGTGCAACCATGTTTATATGCCACTCTAGTGCCATTAAATAGAAGAGAGGTTGTTGCAAGGAGTTTTCTCCATGTCTTGCAAGATCTGCAAAATCATTTTTGATTTCCACTGAGAGGCAGGATTATTAATGTCAAACAGATGCCGGCCCAAAGACCAGTGAACCTTATTTGTGACTTCTTATTTGTTTGCCCAAATACTACATGACAGGTAACAATGGAATGTTTGCATCAACATATCAAATGTGTAAACCCTTTTGAGAATTGGTATATAAATAGATGTTAGGAGCTGTTACTTCAACTATAGCTATTTTAGAATGTCTTGGATTTTCTGTTCCACACTGAAAATTGCATTTCTCTTAACACTGTTTCATCGACAATTAGCATGCTTAGGAAAACACTTTTAACAGTGTTTTCTCTACTAGTTCTCAAGAGATGAATGAGCATTTTGGGATCCTTTTTATAAATTGTGGGGTGATAGTAAATTGTCAGTTCCCATGCCAATCAATGCATTCAGATTTTCAAGTTAATTGAAGGGCTTTTTAAAAAATAAAAATAAAAATAAAAAGCATGATAGGACAGAATAAATATTGTGGAGAATTATCAAAACAGAGGTTTGATTAATGGCTATTTACTGTTTCTGCCATTTTTAACCCATTTTTCTATTGTTGGGATTTTTAAAATTGACCTCAGTGACAAAATACCAATAGGAAGAAAAGTTAGCTTCTGGCTTTTTTTCCAATTCAGACAAGACACAATAGTATTCAGGTTTAGGGTAAGAATTTGCAACAAAAAGACACGGTGTCAGATTTTTAATCACTGCCCTTGGCAGACTCATGTCAACACCAAAGAGATTTGCATGTATTGGCTAAATGACAGCGGCTTCTGTTTTTTCTAACATTCAGATGTGAATTTTGCATAGTTACTAAAAGTTATGTAACTTGCAAAACAAGTTACATCAAAGAAGTCAACTGCTCTCACAGATTTGATTTAACTATGGAACTCCCAGGACTTTTTTTTCTCATAGAACGCTCAGAATGGCGTTCCAGCACCTTTTTTTTGCAAAAAAATAAAAAAGCTTTTACACAAGCTGTGCTCCTATTGGCTTAAGCCTATTGCAGGCTTTGCTCTTTTATGACTCATGGACTTCAACTCCCAGAATTCCTGAGTCAGCTATGCTATTGGCTTTGGAAAGCCAATAGGAATTGCTGCTGAGCTTGCCAAAAGACCCAGCTGGTAAATGTTGCACAGGCAAGTTGCAGCGAAGGCAGGAACTTTGCACTCCTCCCTGCTCCCCAACTACACCATCTCAAATAGGTAAGTAAGATATTATTTGCAAATAGGATATCCAAGTATGACTCAAGGAAATTTTCCCTGCATGGAGGGAGTAGTGGTTTGTTTCACTTTGTTTTAATTGTCAATTTGCTGTAGGGAAGAAATGATGATTAAAAAAGGCAGGAAGTTATTTTTATTAGGAAGAATTCATTTATCCCATGCTAGATCTTTGCGAGCTTAGTACCATCAGCACAGAACATTTGCTTTTCTGAAACTTCATTCAAATTCAATTCCTGATAGGGGCATTTTTTAAAAAAAATGTTATTTATTAAATTTATATGCTGACTATCTCACCCGGATGACTCTGAAGTCAACTGTGAATCCATGCACAGTGGGGCCATTAAGCCCATTTTTTCCACTTTATCAAAAAGGAAACTATGCTTTACTTTATCAAATCCCTTTAAATTAACTTCAGCTCTTACATTTGCTAGCAACCCTGGCTCTCAATTATTATAATGAGAGGCTATTGTATTGTGGGGGGAAAAAGGGAAAATCTGTGTTGAATTGCTTTAACACACTACATTTAAAAGTTGACATCTCCAAAAACAAAACAAAACAAAAAAACCTCACATAGAAAAATAACAGAAGGAAAAGTCCAAGAAACAGAAATGGTTCATCCAATGGAAAAGTGAATCATACATTAGCTCAGAAGAAATAAAGTTTTGGAAACAAAAACAACAAAGAAAAAGATTTGTTCCAGGTTCAAACAAGCCACATTAAAAAAAAAGAAAGACACCAACTCAGCCCTAAATGTCAGCTGGCGTTATGTTTCAGGAAGTGTTCCCAAAACCACATTAAGTCCTTGCACAGATCTTCCATATTCTTTGTAAATTTCAATTAAGAATCTCATCTCTTTCTCTCTCTCTCTCACTCACCCATAATGTCTTCTATTTTGAAAATGCTATTATAGAAATGGCTAGTTTATAATGTTATAGAAAAGTAAAAAGTTGAGGTTCAATGTTAATGCTTTTTTCTTCTCCTGCAACAGAGGAAGTCAGAAGTCAGTGCCTTTTATTTTTCCCTTCTCCCCCTCACATTTCCCTTTTTCTCTCACCCTTCACTCGCAAAAGCCCCCCCCATTCACTCACACTTTGCTCACAAAAGTCTCCAGTCGCTCTCACTCACTCCTCCGTCTCTTTCAAAGGCACCTCGTTCAGTCTCTCCCCCACTCACTCCGTCTCTTTCAAAGGCCTCTTGCTCGCTCACTCACTTAATGCCCCGTCACTTCCAAATGCCATTTGCTAGTTCACACAATCACTTACTGCCCCGTTGCTTCTAAACACTTCCAAATGCTTCCACATGCCATTTGCTCATTCACCCACTCACTGCCCCGTCACTTCTAAATGCTTCCAAATGCCACTTGCTCGCTCACTTACTGCGTTTGGAAGTGACGGGGCAGTAAGTGAACGAGTGCTTGGGCCAGAGGCCATCAGCTGTTTGGCGTTGGAGACACTGAGTGGCCCGATGCAGTGCTCCGTGGCTGGGGCATCTTCAGCTGGTGTCAGGGACGGTGCCAGAGGCCGTCAGCTGTTCAGTGCCGGAGACCGCTGCCACGAGGAACACAGCTCTGGGTCGGGGTTCAGAGCAGCTCCGGGTGGGGACTCAGCATGGGCTGTGGCGTGGCAACTGCAGGGAGGGGAATCCCCACGGCGGCTGTGGGGAGGAGAATCCCCATGGCCTGTGGCTCCAAGCCGCAGGGGCAGGGGTGGAAAGGACAGGCGGTGACGCCGTAGCAAGAGGGGGTTCTTACAGACACCGGCATCGCTCCCATTGACAGCACCTCTGAGTTCTGGCACCTTTTTATTTAGAACAAAAGCCCTAGGAACTCCTAACATTGTTGTTAGCTGCGAAGTCATGTCCGACCCATTGCAACCTCATGAACAACGTTCCTCCAGGCCTTCCTTGTTAGGTGATTAGTGCCAGCCATTGGCAGTTCCCCAAAAGGGTCATCAGATGGAGGCAAAGAGGTTTCTTTGCTTCCACTGATGAGCCAAGGGTCCCAGACCCACAGCCCCATTGGCGAGAGAGTTTTATGGTCAAGGAGGGGCCAAGACCCCCCATAAATACCTCTGCACGAGGGGCTGCTCTTTCTTCTCCATTTTCCAGTCTCCAGTTCTATCTCTACTCCTAACCTCTATTTTAGTCATGTAATCCTAGCTTGTTTTGTTTTATTTTATTTCTCTCTCACATGCAGGCATGAATGCTTTCATGCCAAGTATTTCTTTCTCTTTGATCTATCTTGAATAAAACTAATATGATTGCATCTCTGCGTGATGCCTTTGCTTGGAAGCTCCTTTAACGATTCATTGTGAGAACACCTCACAAGTTGGTAGTCAGAGGATGGTTTAAAGGAAAGCTTCCAAGCCAGCCAGGAACTAACCAATAAGATGTCTGGAGGACCCGGCTCCAATCCATTTATAACAGATGGCAGGACTTCTACTATCGTGACCAGGAGTCATCGATCGAAGACAGCCTCCCTGCCTACATCCAAGACTTCAGTCCCTGAAGCAACCTCAGCTGCAGATGAAAGCACAAATGGCCTTCATCCCGTCAGAGGATCCAGCAGAGCGTCTAGGACCCCTTCACATGCCTCTCTACAACTGAACGCCACAGAGGAGAGCATAGAAGGATTACAGACTGTCCAAGGCTGCTCAGATGCTGCAGAGACGGACCTGGCTGAGACCAAACGCCGCGTGAGTAAACTGACTGCACAGGAACGTGAAGAGCTGCTTAAAGAGATCCTTGCAATGCAGGAGGAGGGAGGGGCAGCCCAGGGAACAGCTCAGAAAGCCTCAGAACCCCTGGTGAGCCTCTCCCTAGAGACCACGAGGCCCCCAAATATGGCGCCCGGCTCCCTTAGTGACCCCGGGACCCCAAGGCTTTTGGCGCGAACCCGCCCCCCCAGCTGTGAGCTACAGCTTCCTGGGGCAAGCGGAAACAAGATGGCTCCGCCCACGTGGTCTGGCACAGGAAACAAGATGGCGGCCCCCACTATATCTAACAAAGACTTGATTTCTTTAAGTCTGGAGAGCCAGCAATCCCTGGCTTCCAACCAAAATAGCCTGCAGTCCCTGGCATACAGCAGAAATGACATGCAATCCCTGGCTTCCGAGCAAGACAGCATGCATATTCCTGATTTCTCCCCCCCACAAAGCCTAAAATGCTATGATAGCAATGAGATCTGCCCAGCCAAAACTGTTACAACGGCTCTCCAGACAGCCATGCAAGCTCTGGCCACTGCCTTAGAGGCTAGCAAGACAGCGGCCAAACAGACATCGGGGGTGCCCACCCCCCCTCCAAGGCCTCCCATCCTCTCCCCAGGGCCCAACTGCCGGGGGGAATCCAGCCTGCAGCCTCCCAACAATCAACCCCCACGGCCTCCCACCTTCTCTTCAGGTCTTCATGACCAGCGAGGGCAAAGAGAAACAGACAATGATGAAAATCCATGTGCTTGCAGCAACAAGAAAGAGATGCCGGCCGGCAAATCTGGGCTCCGCCCCCCCAATGCCTCATGGGAAGAAGGGAGAAACCCTGAACAACGCCCTCCCCCGGGTCACATGGTTCCCGGGCACGCCCACCTGGAGTCAATAAGTAATCAAGAAAGGATTCCCTCCTCGACCACTAGAGGGAACCCTTTCACTGAAGGACTCACTTCAGACTTAAGCATTTTTCCGCTTCCTTTTACATCAATGGACATATCAAAAAATTTTGAAAGTGGGTCTGATAAGGACTATATTCCTGCAACAAATTTACCAAATGATTTTAAAAAACTACAGCTGGATGGGGAGAATTATAGCAGTTGGAGTAAAGATATACAGCTACATCTCTTAAAGAATGGGATTCTACAAATGGTTCGGAACCCCCCCCCTCCCCCATGGGGACGTCAAGAAGAGCTGCGACACGTGCAGGCTTATTCTGCTCTACTCAGTTCTCTGGACAATAACTTGTTCCCAAGCATTCCAGCTGGTCTCAGAGCTGCTGAGGTCTGGAAACTGTTATACAATTTATTCAACAGCAATACCATTGGTTCCATCACCAGATATACAACTGAGCTTTATACAACCAAACTGAAGTTTGGTGCCAGCATGCCTGAACATCTTGCAAAATTAAAGGCACTCAGGGCAGAATTGATTTCCAGAGATTTTCCTGTGTCTGATGTGAGCATGCTCTCCATAATTTTTACTTCTCTAGACAGGAGTTGGAGCAATTTCATTGTTTCACTCGAAGCGGTCAAGAGGGAAGACATAAATCTGTCCTACCTCACAGGGAGACTGATCGAAGAAGATCGGAGAAGGAGAAATGCTGGAGAATACGCTAGAGTCACCACTCAGCAAGCCAGAAGGGGGCGCCACAACTCAGAGCAAATTAATGCTCTGCTTAAATGTTTCATCTGTGGCTCTGAGGAGCACCTCAAGAAAGACTGCCCCCATCAACATCAAGCCCCTAAACGTGGTCCCAATCAAGTAAGAAGCAAAGGGGGAGGAAAGGGGCGTGGCAGGGGCAAAGGAAATTCACTGCATACTTGTTCCCTCACCCCCACAACAAGGGCTGATAGCTCCACTGACGTATGGTTACTGGACTCTGGAGCTTCTTCTCACATTACTAATATGAGTCAAGGTTTTAAAAGGTTAAAGAAAATTAACTCATCTGTCAAGGTTGCAAATGGTGACACTGCTCCAGTTGTTGGGAAGGGTTTTGTTTCTCTACCTGGACTTGGCAAAGTTGAGGGTGTCTTGCACGCCCCTTCTATAGCCAACAACCTTTTGAGCATCACCAAATTGTGTGACGATGACAAAGTGGAAGTCCTATTTCGCAAGGGGGGAGGTCATGTCACCCGAGACCAGAAGGTCATTGGAAATATTACAATAATAAATGGCTTGCCATATTTTTCTCCCAAGGCACCACAACCTGCCCCAAGGCTTTCCAAGGGCAGTGTGGGCAAGAAGCCTGAATCTCAGCAGGCACCTGCAGCACCACTCAAAGCAACCAGAGCCAAGAGAGTGTCAATAGGGAAGCCAATTCACGATAAGTGCGCCCACTTATTGCACAGAAGGCTGGGTCATGCAAGCTTCCCTGTAGTTAAAAAGATGGGAGAATTTGCTGAGGGAGTCCAGCTCAAGGACTGTGACGTGTTTCTGGACTGTGCCATTTGCAAGAAAACAAAGAGGAAGGCTGCTCCTATATCAAAGGTGTCATCCCGTAAGACTCAACACCCTTACCAACTAGTACATGTTGATTTGGTTGGGCCTTTTACACCATCCCTAGGAAAGAAAAGGTATTTTCTCACTGCCGTTGATGATTTTTCACGTTACGGTCACGTGTATACTCTCACAGAGAAATCTGAAGCCTTTGACGCCATAAAGTCGCTGTACAACTTCGTAGAGACTCAGTACAAGACCAAGATCGCACAGTTGCAGAGCGATCGCGGGGCTGAGTTCATGTCTCAGAAGTTCCAGGACTGGGTAAGGCGTAAGGGCATCCGCCATTTTCTAACTGCACCGTTCACCCCGTCGCAAAATGGTGTAGCTGAGAAAAGGAATGGAATCCTGCAAACCATGATGCGTAGTCTGATTGCAGACGCTAATGTCGCAGAATCATACTGGGGGGAGGCAATTCATTATGCCAATTACACTTTAAACCCCACCTGGAGCAGTGTCGTGAACCAGACCCCATATTTCCTGGTTCACGGTAGGAAACCAAATCTGGCACATTTGCGTGTGTTTGGCTCCTATGCATGGGTACACATCCCCAAGCAGCTGTGGAAGAAGGGGAGATCTGTTTCCCAGAGACTAAGGTTCTTGGGCTATGCTCCTGGCTCCAAGGCCTATCGTTTCCTGGGAGAAGGGGGCAGGCCTGTGACTTCCCAATCTGCCTCTTTCGAAGAGGACTCCAATTGGACTCAGATCCACTCAAATGATCTGAGCCCATATGCCAACCGACCCAGCAAGGACACCCCGACCGCGACATCGCCAGAGGCGACCTCGTACCCTGCCACCGACGAAAGTGAGGAACAAGACGAAGATGCGTCCAGTCCCATGGAGGAAGACACACCGTCTTCACCCCCAGCGACACCTCAGAGACCCGCGGAAGAAAAGAACGGTGAGTGGCAGAAGGTAAGGAGGTCAAAGCGGTCCAACAAGGGGGTCCCGCCAAAGAGAATTGACATTGGCCACATCGCGTCTGTCAACAGCGTTGTGGTCACCCCAAAATCCTTCTCTGACATCCAGGAGCTGCCCATCGAGGAGCAGGAGAGATGGCAGCTCGCGATGGAGAAGGAAATGCAGAGCTTAAAACAACTCAAGGTCTTCACCCCCCAGCAACCTCCAAAGGAGAGGAAAGTCATTGGCACAAGGTGGGTTTACAAGGCCAAACCACTTGCCAATGGCCTCTACCTATACAAGGCCCGTTTGGTAGCCCAGGGCTTCGCTCAACGTTATATGGAGGACTACTCGGAGACTTACTCTCCAACCGTCCGGGCAGAGAGCGTCAAGGCCGCCCTCGTGACTGCAGCCGCTCTGGGAGAAGAAGTCTTCCAATTTGACATCCAGACGGCTTACCTCCACGCCAACTTGGACCGGCAGATCTACGTGAAGGCTCCTCCTGGCTACCAGCAAGAAGGGGGAAATACATGGTTGCTTCACAAAGGGTTATATGGTCTTAAGCAGTCAGGGAAATTATGGTATGACTGTCTTAGAAAGAGTTTAGAACGAGTTGGTTTCTCAGAATCTCATGCAGATCAATGTGTTTTCACACGCAATTCCAAGGGAACCACAGAACGGGTGTTAGTTTATGTGGACGACCTATTATATGTAGGGCCTAACAAGGAAAGGTGTGATGAATTTGCCAAGGCCCTGGAAGAAAAGTTTACTCTGAAGTCTTTGGGGCGGGTTGACAAGTACTTGGGTGTGCATATTTTGGCCACTAAAGGGGGGTTCGCTCTATCACAAAAAGAAAAGATAGAGGAATTACTGGCCAAATGCAAAATGACAGAATCCAATCCTACGCATAGCCCAATGCAAAGCGACTTTTACAACCACACCCATAAGGACGGTCCTGAGTTCACAGATAACACGCTCTACAGATCTGTGATTGGCTCCTTGCTATACATCAGCAATTGGAGCAGACCTGACATAGCTTTAGCTGTGAATCTATTGTCCAGGCACGTGGAACACCCAAAGGAATTCCACTGGACTGCTGTCAAAAGGGTGCTCAGATACCTAAAGGGCACAGCTGATGCTCTTCTCATGCTAGAACCAGAGAAGGGGAAGACGGCCCAGCTCTCCGCTTACTCAGACGCAGACTGGGCTGGCGACTCCAAAAGTAGACGGAGCACTTCTGGTTTCCTCATATTGCTAAATGGCTGCCCAATACATTGGCATGTTAGGCAGCAAAAATTTATTTCTTGCTCCACGGCCGAGGCTGAATTTGCTAGTCTGTCAGACACGGCCAATGATTTGACTTGGTTCAATGAGCTGATAACAAACATCTGGGCATCTCCCCCTCTGCCCATCCAAATTCTAGAGGACAACACTGCCGCAATTGCAATCTCGGAGGCTTATGCAGTAGGCTCCAGATCTCGCCATATAGACATACGCTATAAAAATGTCAGGCACCTTGCGAAAGAGGGTTTTATACATGTTGAGCACTGTAATACAGCTGACCAGATAGCTGATCTGTTTACCAAGCCTGTTCCCGTTGACCGGCACAACCTTCTGTGTAAACGTTTGTGTTTGGCCTTCTGAATGTTTTCATACATGTCTATGACACCTGCTCGCCCCTTACATACATTCACTGGTCCCTGTCATTGGCTGGCAAGAAGGGGAATTGTTAGGTGATTAGTGCCAGCCATTGGCAGTTCCCCAAAAGGGTCATCAGATGGAGGCAAAGAGGTTTCTTTGCTTCCACTGATGAGCCAAGGGTCCCAGACCCACAGCCCCATTGGCGAGAGAGTTTTATGGTCAAGGAGGGGCCAAGACCCCCCATAAATACCTCTGCACGAGGGGCTGCTCTTTGTTCTCCATTTTCCAGTTCTCCAGTTCTATCTCTACTCCTAACCTCTATTTTAGTCATGTAATCCTAGCTTGTTTTGTTTTATTTTATTTCTCTCTCACATGCAGGCATGAATGCTTTCATGCCAAGTATTTCTTTCTCTTTGATCTATCTTGAATAAAACTAATATGATTGCATCTCTGCGTGATGCCTTTGCTTGGAAGCTCCTTTAACGATTCATTGTGAGAACACCTCACATTCCTGTCCTCTACCAAACTCCTAACATATTACTAAACAAATCCACATTTCCTCCCCGTATAACAGCAGAAATGGGAAAGTGCTCAAAAACATCTTCACTGCAAATGGATCCTTCCAACCCATAATCATGTACCAATGTGGGTTAAGGTTCCTTGATGCTCTCCGAGCTTGGCTGTTTTCTTGCAGAGAGCACCAAGGACCCCTCGTTTCAACCCCGAGCTACAAATATTCTCCTTTATTGGGACCAATGTGGGTCACACAACTTTTTGCATTCTCCTTTTAATGGGAATAGAAGTTTGGCTTTCATTTTGCCACAGCTTCAAAATGAAATGTAAAGGAGCAAATGTTAAATGGTTATGAAATTGTGCATGGACTGAAGTATAAAATTGCCAATATAATTGCTTAATACTGCCCGCTAATAAAATCAGATTTAGTCTTTACCTTCCAGAAAAACACGATGAAGACTGAAGACTGGATTGAAATGGAAAATATTTGTTCTGCCTTCCTGAACTGTCAGTTGAGCAATTTAAATCACCAGGATTTAATAAATAATATAAAGTAGGAACTCCCTCAAAGACAGAGCAAGTGGCTTTTAATGGTTTAAATATCCTCTATGCTACACAACAGAGAAATGTTGATGCCTTTTTTGTCATCTTATTTTCCTCTTACAACAATAAGAATTTGGTGGTGTTTATTACCATCGTTGCTAAAAAGAACCCCAGAACTGTCCTAACCCTATAACACTGTACCATTATTCTCAGAAACTTCATACACCTATTGAACGTGAAAAGTGACAAAACGTAACTCTTAAGGAATGTCCTCTGAGACAGAAGATTTGTTAGAATTTATTTATTTATTTATTTTATTCAGAAAGCTAAAATAAAAACTCCAAAGGGAAAAAAAGAAATCTTACAAAAAACCAACACAAAGCTAAACAAAACATTTTAAAAACGTGCATTAAAAAATAATAGACAAAGGCACACATACATATATATTGTCCTCCCCTAGTTGAATACTGATAAGCATATTACAGAAATAGAATTTCTTATCAAATTCACCAAAAGAAGAACTCCATATATATATATCAGAAAACTCCATATATATATCAGAAAAGCAGCAAAGTCTATAGGTTCCATAGGAGTGGCAAAATTAACAAATGTATATTCCTTCCTTTAATGTCCAGAACTGGAACAGACTCAGCAACCAGAGTAGAATGAGTATGTTTATAACAGGGGTCTTCAGACTTGGCCCTTTTATGACTTGTGGACTTCAACTCCCAGAATTCCTCAGCTGGCCAAGTTTATAGACCCCTGGTTGATAAGAATTCAGGCTACCTTGTCTCATCTGTCTGTTGGGCTGGAATTGTAATACAGGTAGTCTTTGAGTTACCACCACTCGTTTAGTGACTGTTTTAAGTCACAACAGCACTGAGAAAAGTGACATATGACAATTTTTCGCACTTATGAGCATTGCAGCATCCCTGTGGTCACATGACCCAAATTCAGGCACTTCCAACCGGCATGTATTTATGACGGTTGCAGTGTCCCTTTTTGAGGCCTTCGGGCGGGCAAAGTCAATGGGGCAGCTAGATTCACTTACGGTACTAATTTAACAACTGCAGCAATTACTTAACAACTAGATCAGAAAGGTCATAAAGTGAGGCAAAATTCAAATAGCAACTGTCTTTCTGGGCAAAGGAAAATTTGGGCTCAATTGTGGTCATACGTTGAGGACTACCTGTACCATTCTCTGGCTATCCAAAACCACTGTTACTACTTCTGTCCAACTGTCACCCAATTCAGGAGTGATTAGTTCCTATAGCCCAGGGGTGTCAAACTCAATTTCACTGAGGGCTGCATCAGCATTGCGGTTGCCCTCGGGTGTGTGTGTGTGGCCAGGGTGGGTGCAGTCTACTGGTTGGGTGTGGCTGGAGTGCATGTGGCCTACTGGGTGGGCATGGCCAGCTCTACATCGTTCGCGTCAAGGGTGCCTATGGAGGCCTGGGCAGGAGTGGGGGTCTCTGGCAGAAGGATATGGGACCGGGGCAAGTGCCAAAGCTGCTCCCGTGCTTGCTCTCCTTAGCCAGGTTGCTCATGATGGGTACGAGGGCAAAGTCAAGAGGGAGGCCCACTTCCTCTCCATGTGAGGAGACCTGGCTTTGTATCCAAAGCTTCCTTAGCAATAGGATGGGAGACCCCAGGATAGGCCAGGAGGAGGGGGCAAGGGGATGGTGAAAGGGCAGCAGGGCAGGACTAAGGTAGGACTTCCCTCAGACCCTTCCTTCCTTCCTTCCTTCCTTCCTTCCTTCCTTCCTTCCTTCCTTCCTTCCTTCCTTCCTTCCTTCCTTCGAGTGGTGGGAAAATATTTGTGGTGAGGGAGGGAGAAAAACAGGCAAGAAACGCAGCTGGGGAAGTGTCATCCTTCATGAAGAATGAAGAAATGCACCATCGCCTGGAGGTGGCCAGCACATGGTCCTCACCTACTTCACATACCCGGCTTGGTGGGCTCTGGGGGAGGGGATGCCATGAGCAGCATGAGAGTTGATGTTACCTGTGCAATGCTGCCCAACCTCCCTGGTTTTGGCAGGCAGCGGGGTGCTCTCCTCATAGTGCCAAGAGGCTGAGCCGGGTGGCACGAATCTGAAGAGAAGCACAACTCTGCCCAGCCCCTAGCCTGCCCAAAGTAGGCAGGTCCATGTGCTGGCCACTTCCAGGCGACAGTGCATCTCTTCATTCCTCACAAAGGGTGATACCTCCCCAGCGTGCGCCCAGGGGACGGGGACAACACAGCATGGGCCAGTCCCTCGCTGTTTCCAGACGGCCTTGTGGAGCTAAGACTGAATGTGTTTCAGCATAGATGGCCACCACGAAATTGTACATTGGCTCCTGGCCAGCCTGGGCTGGGGCCAAGGCAGCACGGGCCATTCCCTCACTGTTTCCAGGATGGCTTCGTGGGTCACATGAAACCACTTTGTGGGCCGGATCCAGCCCCCGGGCCTTGTGTTTGACATGTCTGCTATACCACATCTCATTGTCCATGTGAAATTCCAAGTACCTGTGCTTGAGATCCTCAGGACATCCCAAGATGTTGGTGTTGAAAGTTATATGAAATACTATATACCGGTGACATGATTTTCTGAAACATATTCAGAAATTTAATTCTGTATACTGGTGATATGAATTGAAATATCTACAGGAAGACAACCAAGCTCAAGGAGCTCATGATTTTCCCTTATTGTGTATTTTTAACAATTAGTTCTGTGCTACAAATTCTGGACATCACGAGGCAAAGAGAAAGCAGGAGAGTTTGGGGTTTCTGCATTTCTTTGCAGTTGTCCAGATTTTTGCAGTCCATAGTTGGTAGCACTAAAATTATATCTTGGTACACATAACGCAACTATTTTACTTTAAACCTTAACCCACATTCTGCAGGTATCAAGGTGTAAACCAGGTGTGTCCAACCATGGTAAGTTATGGACTTCAATTCCCATGGCTGGCTGAGGAATTCTGGGAGTTGAAGTCCACAAGTCTTAAAGTTGCCAAGTTTGGACACCCTGCTGTAAACCCAGTGCATAAAACTTGCTCTTTCTGATTTAATCAGTCATTCAATGCATTTTATTCTCCCCTTGGCTTTGATTTGAAATTAAACAGTTTGTGGGGTTTTTTTAAAGAAATATATATTTCTTAAGGTAAGGTAAGATAGGATAGAATAGGCATGTGCAGAGCCGAGTTTGCCTACCCCTGGGCATGTGTTTCTCCCTGCCTCTTTAAACAGCAACAACGGAAGACCTAATCAATGCATCTGGGGATAATGCTCCACAGCTTTAGGGCCTAGAGAGGGCAATATGAATTTCCAGAATCCCTGCTTCCTTACAGTCTCTGGGAAGTTACATCATAATGCATTTGTTATCAGTCACTTTCCTTTTTTTTAATGTCCTTATCTCATATATCCAAAGCACGCTGACCTTGATGATTCTCTGTCCCCACGACTCCGTGAAATACATTTAGACATTTGTTCAGTTGAAACTGTACTCTTGGTGAAACTAAAGTCCTTTTCCAATACATAAAGAATGATATCCCGGGTAACCACCGGGGGATTTGCATGCCCTTGGTGTCCTTGTCTCATGAATTGCAAAATAAATGAGTTAAAAGCAGCCTTTATGGTATTACTTGGGTATTAATCAACCCTGTGATTCCTGTCTTGTTTAATCTAAGACGCTCTGTAAGGCATTTGAGCTTGGCTACCTCCCCGCCTCTCAGGTTAATCACATGCTGCCTAGTTTTTATGTTAAACAAATTAAATCTTACTTTCCTTCCAGCCTTTTTCTAGACTGATCTGCCAAGGAAGGTGATGGCTTAGAACAAGCTGCAATTGATCGGAGTCTACTTGTGCAGAGGAGTTTTGAACACCATATACAAAGTTAGGATTTCATTGGTTCCTCTTGACTTTTCTTTGGCATAGATTTTGTGCAGCAAGAACCGAGACAGCTGGTGCGCCGTATAAAAAAGTGTGCTCCATTCCTAGTGCCATTTCCAAGTTTGGCATACGCTGAGCCCTCCTTAACCAAAACCTTTCCTGAAGACCTGGGTTCAAATAGTTTCTTAAAACTCTTCCAGCCTTGCTGAAAAGAGAGATATGAGGATGGGGAGAAATCTGATTGTTCTAAGAGGAGATATTCTCGAAGAACAACTGTGCTGACTTGGATAAAATGAAGTAGGAGCAATATTTATTGCCAGGCTTACAAAGATCGTTAAATATATTCCCATAAGCCTTTAGGCTGACTTCTCTTTCCCACTAGGGATTTGCTGCCTCTCCAGTTAATATTACAGGAGTAGACTGTGCAAATCAATGCAAATTCATTATTTTTAGTGCTTGTTTTGCAGTGCAAATTTTGGCTACAGAAAATTTATCTCCAGTTTTGTTTTTTTAATGAAAAAAAACATAGATTTAGTGGGATAATTTTTTTTCTTTTAAAAATATTCTATTTATTCATCCCCTTCATGGATTACTGCCTTGTCGTGGCGAAGGGGCTTGCGTAATTCAATGAAGCTATGAGCTATGCCGTGCAGGGCCACCCAAGACGGACAGGTCATAGCTGAGAGTTCTGACAAAACGTGATCCACTGGAGAAGGAAATGGCAACCCACTCCAGTATCTTTGCCATGAAAACCCTATGGACAGTACCAAAAGGCAAAACGATATGACGCTGGAAGATGAGCCCCTCAGGTCGGAAGGCGTCCAATATGCTACTGGGGAAGAGCAGAGGGCTAGTACTAGTAGCGCCAGAAAGAATGAAGCGACTGGGCCAAAGCCGAAAGGACGCTCAGCTGTGGATGTGTCTGGTGGTGAAAGGAAAGTCCGATGCTGTAAAGATTTTTTCTCCATAGGAACCTGGAATGTAAGATCCATGAATCAAGGAAAGCTGGACGTGGTCAAACAAGAGATGACAAGACTGAACATCGACATCTTAGGTATCAGCGAACTAAAATGGACAGGAATGGGTGAATTTAATTCAGATGACCATCAGGTATACTACTGCGGGCAAGAATCCCTCAGAAGAAATGGAGTAGCCTTCATAGTCAATAAAAGAGTAGGAAAATCAATACTGGGATACAATCCTCAAAATGACAGAACGATCTCAGTTCGAATCCAAGGCAAACCATTCAATATCACAGTAGTCCAAGTCTATGCCCCAACCACCAGAGCTGAAGAGGATGAAATTGACCGGTTCTATGAAGCCCTACAGCACCTTATAGAAGTAACACCAAAAAATGATGTCCTTATCATCATGGGGGATTGGAATGCTAAAGTAGGAAGCCAAAAGATAACTGGAATAACAGGCAAGTTTGGCCTTGGAGTACAAAATGAAGCAGGGCACAGGCTGATAGAATTTTGTCAAGAGAATACGATGGTCATAGCAAACACTCTTTTCCAACAACCCAAGAGATGGCTCTACACATGGACATCACCAGACGGTCAACACAGAAATCAGATTGACTATATGCTCTGCAGCCAAAGATGGAGAAGCTCTATACAGTCAGTAAAAACAAGACCAGGAGCTGACTGTGGCTCAGACCATGAGCTTCTCCTTGCAAAGTTTAGGCTTAAACTGAAGAAAGTAGGGAAAAGCACTAGGCCACTCAGGTATGAATTAAATCATATCCCTGTTGAATATACAGTAGAGGTGACAAATAGATTTAAGGAATTAGATCTAATAGACAGAGTGCCTGAAGAACTATGGACAGAGGTTCGCGACATTGTACAACAGGTAGCAACCAAAACCATCCCAAAGAAAAAGAAATGCAAGAAAGCAAAATGGCTGTCTGAGGAAGCTTTGCAAATAGCTGAGGAAAGGAGGGAAGCGAAAGGCAAGGGAGAAAAACATAGATATGCCCAATTGAATGCAGAATTCCAGAGAATAGCTAGAAGAGATAAGAATGCCTTCTTAAATGAACAGTGCAAAGAAATAGAAGAAAACAATAGAATAGGGAGGACCAGAGATCTTTTCAAGAAAATTGGAAAGATGAAGGGAACGTTTAATGCAAAAATGGGCATGATAAAGGACCAAAATGGCAGGGACCTAACAGAGGCAGAAGAGATTAAGAAGAGGTGGCAAAATTACACAGAAGAACTATACAAGAATGAGCTTAACGTCCCAGATAATCACAATGAGGTGGTCACTGACCTCGAGCCAGACATCCTAGAATGTGAGGTGAAGTGGGCCTTAGAAAAGCTGAGCAACAACAAAGCTAGTGGAGGTGACAGTATTCCAGCTGAGCTATTCAAAATCTTAAAAGACAGTGCAGTAAAAGTGCTACACTCAATTTGCCAGCAAATTTGGAAAACTCAACAGTGGCCACAGGATTGGAAAAGATCAGTTTACATTCCAATTCCAAAGAAAGGCAGTGCCAAAGAATGTTCAAACTATCGCACCATTGCACTCATTTCTCATGCTAGTAAAGTCATGCTTAAAATCCTACAAGCTAGACTTCAGCAGTATGTGGATCGAGAACTACCAGAAGTACAGGCAGGATTTCGAAGAGGCAGAGGAACTAGAGATCAAATTGCCAACATACACTGGATCATGGAGAAAGCTAGGGAGTTCCAGAAAAACATCTACTTCTGCTTCATTGACTATGCTAAAGCCTTTGATTGTGTGGATCATAACAAACTGTGGCAAGTTCTTAAAGAGATGGGAGTACCAGACCATCTTATTTGTCTCTTGAGAAACCTATATGCGGGTCAAGAAGCAACAGTGAGAACTGGACACGGAACCACTGATTGGTTCAAAATTGGGAAAGGAGTCCGGCAAGGCTGTATACTGTCGCCCTGCCTATTTAACTTATATGCAGAACACATCATGAGAAAGGCAGGGCTAGATGAATCAAAAGTTGGAATTAAGATTGCCAGAAGAAACATCAACAACCTAAGATACGCAGATGATACCACTCTAATGGCAGAAAGTGAAGAAGAACTAAAGAGCCTCTTGTTGCGGGTGAAGAAGGAGAGTGCAAAACTTGGGTTGAAACTTAACATTAAGAAAACCAAGATCATGGCATCTGGCCCTCTCAATTCCTGGCAAATAGATGGGGAAGAAATGGAGGTAGTGACAGATTTTGTTTTCCTGGGCTCCAAGATCACTGCAGATGGGGACTGTAGCCAAGAAATTAAAAGACGCTTGCTCCTGGGGAGGAAAGCCATGGCAAATCTAGACAGCACACTAAAAAGCAGAGACATCACCCTGTCAACAAAAGTGCGTATAGTCAAGGCTATGGTCTTCCCAGTTGCAATGTATGGCAGTGAAAGTTGGACCATAAGAAAGGCTGAGCGCCAAAGAATTGAGGCCTTTGAACTATGGTGCTGGAGAAGACTCCTGCGAGTCCCTTGGACTGCAAGGCGATCAAACCGGTCAGTCCTAGAGGAGATCAATCCTGACTGCTCTTTAGAAGGACAGATCCTGAAGCTAAAACTCAAATACTTTGGCCACCTAATGAGAAGGAAGGACTCACTGGAGAAGAGCCTAATGCTGGGAAAGATCGAGGGCAATAGAAGAAGGGGACAACAGAGAATGAGGTGGCTGGATGGAGTCACTGAAGCAGTAGGTGTGAGCTTAAATGGACTCCAGAAGATGGTAGAAGACAGGAAGGCCTGGAGGAATGTTGTCCATAGGGTCGCGATGGGTCGGACACGACTTCACAGCTAACAACAACAAATTTATTCATAGCATCTTGAGATTCTCAAGAAATCTTTGAATGAACAAGTGATCAGGCCAAATTAAGTATATACAGTACGTAGTCATTCCAAGAAGTGCTTGCAAGAGGAACTAGCTTTGGCCAAACTTGTGAAGATGTAATATACAGCAGGGGTCCCCAATTTCAGGGGCCATGGCCCAGTACCCGTTGTTCAAAACTGGGCCATCCGAAGCGGGGGGCAAGAGTGCACACGCATTTGCCCTTGCACGTGTACAACGAAGCTGCACACATGCACACACTTGCCCACCATTCATGTGGAACAATCCCTTCTCCCCTTCCCCCCCCACCGGTCCTCAAAGCCGGAAAAGTTGGGGATTTCTGATGTACAGTATATTTTCAAGATGTTTGGCTATCTAGCATATTTTTTAAAAAGTAACTTTTTTTTTAAGGGAGGAGGAATGAAGTGTTTTTGTTCCAACTGACTTTCATGTGGCAACTCAGGTTTTGTGGGCAACGTTCCTTTACATTCTTAAGCGGGAGGCTGGAATTCATGAGTATTCAGTTTTGGTCACCTGAGACATCTCCAAAAGTGAATCTAAAGAATGGATAAGAAATGATGCAAAAGCAAATAATGTCCCGTTGGTTTTGGAAAGTCTACATTCTCCCTCTGGGGAACTCAATTGCCATCTTTTGACTGAGAAACACCGCTGTATGATTAATTCTTTACACAGTCTTTGTGGCATTTTTACTCTATGGCAATCAATGTGCTTTCTATTCTCAAGCAAATAAATAATGAATAAAAGCAGGATGACCTTCTTGGAGAAATAATTCCAGGATTGTTTCTATTCTCATAAGATGGACATGAAAACTTATGCGCATGAAAAATGAATACAGAAAGTAAAGAACATGAGCATTCCCAAAGGATAGCAACATTTGAAAGGCTTCTTGCTAAATATTTTGATTTTTTTTACTTTGCAGCTGTTCATGGTTCTTGAGCAAATGAATTAAAAAGTAGATTATCTGTCTGTCCCAGGCCAAGCACACAAAAACACAGAGAGAGAAATATTGGAAACTTTACTGATATATTTTGTAAAGTTTGTAAATAAACCAAGAAAATCAAGCAAACGTATGCATAATAGAGAAACAGAACCCCCCAAAGTTCAGCAAACGTGCTTTTAAAAGAGTTTCAGTTCAAAAGAGAAGGCACAAAAGTGATCAAGCAAAGTTGAATGACCCAAATGTTGTAGAAGGTTCACCAGCCAGTCCAAGTCCAGAGTCCAAGTCCTGGTGTTTTAAATCAGGAGTCAAGTTGACCTGGAGTCTGGATAAACAAATGGTTGTTGCCAACAGAGAGACTTGAATTTGCTGTTTTTTTCTTAAATAGAAGCAGCCCACTGTTGCTCATTTGGAAGAGTGAAGTTCCTTTCTTGTAAGAAGCCTTTGCTCTGCTCTCCTCAGCTGGGCCAGTTAGTTACCAGAGAGCCTTGCTTCCTTCACCTTCAGCTCCTTAGGCAGTGCTTTGTCCAGCAACTCTGGAACTGGCTGGTCATTGGCAGTCTCCTCATCTGAGGTCACCAAGACAATATCATGTGAAGTGTTAATACCACTTTACAGTGCCTTGGTAAGGCCACACTTGGAATACTGCATCAGGTTTTGGTCACCACAATGTATAAAAGATGTTGAGACTCTAGAAAGGGCACAGAGAAGAGCAACAAAGATGATTAGGGTGGCTAAAACATATAAGGAACAATTGCTGGAATTGGGTATGTCTAGTTTAATGAAGAGAAGGACTAGGAATGACATGATAGCAGTGTTCCAATATCTCGGGCTGCCACAAAGAGGAGGGAGTCAAGCTATTCTCCAAAGCATTCGAAGGCAGGACAAGAAGCAACGGATGGAAACTAGTCAAGGAGAGAAGCAACCTAGAACTAAGGAGAAACTTCCTGACAGTTAGAACAATTAATAGGTGGAACAACCTGCCTCCAGAAGTGGTGAATGCTCCAACACTGGATGTTTTTAAGAAGAGACTGGACAGCCATTTGTCTGAAATGGTATAGGTTTCCTGCCTGAGCAGGGGGTTGGACTAGATGACCTCTAAGGCCCCTTCCAACTACTACTACTACTACTACTACTACTACTACTACTACTATTATTATTATTATTATTATTATTATTATTATTTGAAAACAGAGATCATGCCCAATATTTTGGCCTTTTCCAGTTAGCATTTTAGACACCTTGGAAGAATTAACGGGACTGCATTCAATGGAAAGGAAAGGCAACTATTTCTCTAATTACTTCTAGTACTAGATGTGTTCTGCTTTTTGTAATGAAAAAGGCACATATCTATGCTTCATGTGTGCTGGTTGAGAAAATTTAGGATTCTAGCTAAATCCCCTAGTGGTAGATAAGGTAAGGTTTCCCCCGCACATGCGTGCTAGTCGTTTCCAACTCTAGGGGCCGGTGCTCATCTCCATTTCAAAGCCGAAGAGCCAGCGCTTGTCCGAGGACGTCTCCATGGTCATGTGGCTGGCATGACTAGATGCCAAAGGCGCACGGAACACTGTTACCTTCCCACCATAGTGGTCCCTATTTTTCTACTTGCATTTTTACGTGCTTTCGAACTGCTAGGTTCGCAGAAGCTGGGATGAGTAACAGGCGCTCACTCTGTTACGCGGCACTCGGGATTCGACCCGCCAAACTGCCAACCTTCTGATCGACAAGCTGAGCATCCAAACTCACTGAGCTTGACATAGACAAAAAGCAAGTATCCCAAATAAATATCAGGTGTATGGTAGCTTAAAATTATTTTAGTATCTCTTCACTAAGATAAAGAGGCTGCTGGGATAATCTTAACCCAGGGGTTAAGCTCTGGCTGAGGAATTCTGGGAGTTGAAGTCCACAAGTCATAAAAGGGCCAAGTTTGAAGACCCCTGTCTTAACCCGTGTTACCCCATGTGCTACTTTGTAGAAAGTTATTTAAGATTACCAGATTTGGGCTGCAAAAGTAGAGATGGCCATTAGCTTGTGCTATTCTCTAACTTGTATCTATGCTGAAACTGAGCGAGTAGCTCCACTGGCCAAACCTTTGATTGAAGTGTTCTTTCTTCTAATACAGGGGTATTCAACCTTGCCAACTTTAAGATCTGTGGACCTCAACTCTCAGAATCCTCAGCTAGCCATGCTGACTGGGATTTCTGAGAACTGAAGTCCACAAGTCCTACAGTGGCCAAGGTTGGAGACCTCCGCTCTAATCGGTGTTTGCCTTTACTCCCCTGAGCAAACTCCCTGAGCAATGGATTCTACTTCTTCAATTAAATCTTGCTAACTCCAATAGAATTCAACCAAGCTCGTAGCCACACAGTCAATTCTTAGTTTTGCTTATAAGAGCACAAAACCATTTTCAGTGACTGAAATATTACACTCATAAATAGCGAAACAAACAACCTGAAAATTATTCCAACTGTTTTAAGCACACACCCAGGTCTCTGGAGTGAATTCTAATGCTGAGAAAGGTGGAAGGAAACAGAAGACAAGGACCAGCAGCCTGGTGGATGGATTCAGTTACAATGGCAACAAGTTCACTGTTGGAAGACTTTAAAGAGCAGGACAGGAATAGATTGTCATGGAGAAAAATCTATCCATGTAGTCGTGAGGAGCTGAAAATGACTTGATGGCACATAATCAATCAATATTAATTAAACACACGTACACACACATATCCTCATCAGATTCAAAAGGATGTTTAAAAATTTCCACCCTTAAATGTATAAGATAGTTATTTCATGAAGTGACTTATCCAGTACATACCACAATGAACATGTGTACAGGATTCATCTCAAAAAAGAAATATGATCTGCATATGATAGTTGTGTAGGAGAGACCAAACCAAGAAAACCAACACCATTGTAGGTCTAAAGCTACTCTTCTTGGAATGAGAACCTTGCAAGTCTGAATGTATTTCTGTCAGTCCTGCCAGGTCAGTCCAATTAGAAAAACCAATGTCATTGGTTCAGTTCTGCTCTTATTGTAAAGTTACAGTAAACCGAATCTCACCCTTCCTTTATCTTTGTGCGAACTAGGAAAGGGGTTTGCCCGAGATGTTTACTCACTTCACATTCTTGCTCTGGACTCGGGCCTCTTTTATCTAAGACTTCTCAGGGGCTCTTCTTCCTTTCCCTCAAGGCCATTCCCTCTGGCCTGTACAGCTTCCCTCCTGGCTCACTTTATCTTCATACGAATTAGGGAGGGGGTCTGGCTGAGGCATTTTCTTAAATTTGTTTCTTGAAATGGGCTTAAGGCACACTTGTCTGATTCCTGCCTTGGTAAGGGATCTTCCAGGAGGAGACATAAAGGTGGTGGTGGGGAGACATTTGGGGTTTAAAGTGCATGTTGTGATTCTCAAAAATGGCTGGTGCACCTGTTCTGTTCCAGTCTACAACCGGCCCTGTTGGAATGTCAGGGACAACCCCTTTTTATAATCAACAGGCTGGAACTAACCCAACCAAATTTATTTACAAAAGTTAAACGAAAAGTTCAAACAAGACTTAAACCAAAAAGGTTAAACAAGAGTTAAACAATAACAGACCAGGACTCTCGCAGAAGCTCTTCAGACGTTTGCCTTCAGCAACCAGCACCTCCCACACGCTTCCCTTTTAATAGCACTTTCAAGGCATTTATACCGTTGTGAAAAATATGATTTCTGGATGGAGCTGATTATTTGGGTTAAGACTGTTGTAATCTTCTCCTTAATGTTTTCTCCTAGATCAGAGGAATTGGTTTCCTGTCTTTTTTTTTAACAAACACTTGCTTTGCAACAGATATTGGAAAATGTTGTATTATTTGATCCACAGCTCCTTTATATACGGTGCATTCGGAGAGGTTATCTGTAAATCATATTCTTCATTGCCCTTTGGTTAGCAATTTAGAACTGAGAAAGGCTGTATTTAACCTAGAGGAATTGCACCAGTAACACCACTGCTATTTCAGATAATACTTGATTTAGCCATCTTTCAAAGCTTCCATCCACTACAAGATGCTTCTGCTTTTACTTTATTCTCAGAATTTTTGTTGCTTTTGCATTTACTTTCTTATTATGAACTAGTGGAAGGTCCTGATGTGTTTGGGTATTTTCTCTAATATAAAGTGTGCGTGTGTGTGTGCGTTCATGTTTTAAGTTATAGACTATATTGTTCAATTCTGAAAACTGCAGATTTTAGTAAGCACTTGTGTCTTAAATTCTCCTGCTTATTACCAAGAAATCACGTAAACATTTTGAAGGTGTATAATTTTTAACCATGTTTACAAAGAACCTCTCTATCATAATTGAATTCAGGGAGTATTTGGGAGTCAATCATACCGATAGTACGTCTGATCATTATTCATTTGCTATACAATAACATGCTACATTATCACTTGTTGTTCTTCAAGCATTTCCTCCTTCTATAGAAAGGCTTCTGTTTTTCTACTTTATTCTCCTGGTGCTTGAAAATTGTTAACATTTTTTCAAATCTCTCTCAATATTTTTTTTTAAAAAAATATATGACGAAATATTGAATGTATCCAGCCATTTGGTTTGGGCTCAGATAACTTTTCATGCAAAAGATGGCATGCATTTAATTAGTAAACCTTTTCAATGTTACTGAAATAAAAGTTCCCATGGTATTTCAAATAACATTCTATGGATACCAGACAGATTATGGATAGAAATAATTCGGACTGTTTTATAGTATTTTGCCTTCCAGTTGCTGAGGTGTTCAGGTCAGGGCTTTTTTCAGGGAGCTTAATATCGCTATAATAAAGAATAGAGAAGAGCTTGAAGGTTTTTTTCATTAAATAATGCCTCTCCATCTGATTTTGGAATTAATTCTGGTTATAATCTATGTTATATATTGTATATATCGTTATAAAACACAGACGTGTTAAGTTCAGGCTGAGGTAAAAGGCGCGGCAGCCGGTTGACAGCTGTCAAAAGGCTGCCACCCACCCAATACGCACGCGCGGCGGCCGGCTGACAGTGACAGCTGTCAAAAGGCCGCCGCTAGCTGACCGCGCATGCACAGCAATTGACAGCTCTCAAAGCATGTGCGCGGCCGGTCTTTGACAGCTCCAGGCTGTCAAAGACCGGCCGCCAGCTGAGCGCGGAGGTACGGCGGCTGTTGACAGCTCCGAGCTGTCAAAGCCTGCCAGCAGCGGATTGGCCACAGCAGCCACGGCGGGAGAACACACTGTTGTGATTGGTTAAGTTACTTGACAAGTTGTGTATAAATAGAGGGAACCCCCGGCTGTTTCCCTGCCTGGTGCCTTCCTGAAATAAAGCTTCAGGAACTAAGCCTGCTGTCTCTCGTGGTCTTACTTCACGCCAATTTAATCTACAGTTCTTTCTTTTGGCCAGAACTTGCAAAAAGGGCTTTACTGTTGTTGTGGTCCATTATTTTATATGTGGAGATAGTCTATGAACATCTCCCATTCACCTTTTGTGGCATATGTGACTATATTGAGACCACATATTAGCCATATAAATAGGAAGGTAGCAAACTCTGAAACTTCCAGTTTATTACATAATAAAAGTATAAAGTATAAATTTGGATAAGCTGAAATAATAGGGATAATTATCCCTCCATTGGGAGCAGCATCTAACAGTAGCTAATGAAACTATAAATGCCCTAACACAATTAAGTATCAAAGTCCAGGCCACACAAGCAATGATCTTGCAAAATTGATGGGCCTTGGGCATGCTGTCAGCAGAGGGAGGAAGGATTTGTGCCTTTAAATGCTATACATGTACACCCGATAACTGATGTACCTTATAATTTTCTATCTTTGAGGCTACTGATCAAATTAAACGGGAAATGGTAGCACTTCATAGGGTATAAGCCAATACTAATACCTTTTGGCATATGCTTGTCTTTATTACCTGATTACTCTTGGCTAAAAATTACCATTTTTTGGCATCAGCATTAGAATTAATGGATTGGCTTGCTTTCAATATTGTTGTCTGTTTTATCTTTGCCTGGTGGAGGGAAGCTTCCTAGAAGTATAAAAATTACATAAAGGAGACTGTGGGAGATTGAAATCTAGAAAGGTAAATTAAAAGCTCATAGCATAGAAGCTGTCTTTATAGTGTAACTGTTGAATAATAATGAATATTGTTGAATGGTAATTTGAATAGTAATGAGGGTTCTATTGTCTTTTTTAAAAAAAACTATACTAATTTATTTTTTTTCCTAGTCTCCTTCCTGTAAAGCTTTGTATAACTAGGCCACCTCTTGTACAAGAATGCTCCTAAATAAAAATCACCTTGCATTATCTCCTATATCTGATTAATCAGTGAATGCAATCAGGGACAAACTTGTGCAGGTGGAAATTTCCTCAACCGAAGGCAGACAATGCTGCTTCTGATGTTGCTTAATGGGATGCCCCTTTTCAGTGTTTCAAAGTGTTGTCTACATTTCCCAAGTTGAGTGTTTCTGATTGCCCATAGCTTCTAAACCAGGGGTGTCAAACTCAATTTCACTGAGGGCCGCATCAGCATTGCGGTTGCCCTCAAGGGGCCGGTTGGGTATGGCCAGGGTGGGCGTGGCCTACTGGGTGGATGTGGCTAGAGTGCATATGGCCTACTGGGTGGGCGTGGCCAGCTCTACATCGTTCGCATCAAGGGTGCCTCTGGGGGCCTGGGCAGGAGTGGGACAGATCTGAGGGTCTCTGGCAGGAGGAGGGTCTCTGGGCCAGGGCCAAGGCAGTGGGGGCCGTTCCCTCACTGTTTCCAGGATGGCTTCGTGGGCCACATGAAACCACTTTGCGGGCCGGATCCGCCCCCCAGGCCTTGTGTTTGGCATGTCTGTTCTAAACTGATAGCATTGAGGATGAGAGAACCCTCCCTCCAGGGGTGTCTGCAAGGGGGTTAAAAAAAATATATGTCAGAATGGCAGTACAATCATGTCATCAAGTTCCTGCCTCTTTTAAATGACTGTTGCATACACTGCAGGAACATGAAAAGAAACGGGCCTCAATTACGTGACTGAGAGACCACTTCTTTATTCTCATAGGGGGCAGAATAACAGAATCTTGAAAATCTGTCTAAAACCTTTATTGCCTCCTTTTAAAAAACAACAAAATCAAGGTCAGGTTTCTTTCTCACACTTTCTATTTTTTTTTATTTTTTTTTATTTAAAAAGTTTTACAATACATTTTGACTTTAATCCCCCCCTCCCCCACCCCTACCTAACCCTCCCTATCCCTCTCCCCCATTCCCTCCCCCCCCCGACTTCCCAGAGCTAAATACAGGGTATAAAATCAAAAAACAAACATAAGCACCCCTATGTTATCAGCAATAAACTATTAATTCTATCTCCCTCTAGCTCATATAAAATGAATACAAACAATATTAATATTACAAATAAAGTAAAAAAGAAAAAGAGGAAAACAGAAAAAGAGCTTTACTCAGAATAGATTTTCTTAATCCCAGTCCTTATTCATATTAATTTCAAAAAAAAGAAAAAAAACTTTCACCTACTATTTACATTCTCCAACCTTTCTCTAATTTCCAAACAAATTCTCAGTTACGCGCCAAAAGCGCCTATCTCTATTAACCTTAATAATCTCCAACCAAACTAAACTATGATCAAAAATAGTTCTTGCATGTATCACGCCAAATTTCTCGCAGTTCCAAATCATCCTTGAGTTCAAATAAAAAGAGTAAAAAAAAAAGGTTTAAGCAGTCTGTAAGACAACTTGTTGTTAATTAGGAGCTTGCATACCCATTCTTAGTTCAACACATACTTTTAGTCCATAACCCTAATATACTTTTCTAACAAGCAAATAACATCAATCTTAAATTATGTTAAATATTAAAAAAAAACTTTCTTTCTCCTCTATGATAAATTTAATCCATTGACATTCTAATTTAAAAATTTAATCACCAATCTTAATGCTCCAAAGCTTTTGGAGCACGTCTGTCATGACCCCCAAAACTTCTTTGGACCGCGCCCCTCCCACAGCTTCACTGTAAGTACACTTTGGAGATTCCATAACTTTCTGCTGGTCTTGCTCTTGCTCTCGTCTCGCTCTTCTTAGGACGGCACGCGTCATCCTCTGGCCTCCTGCAACATCCGATGAAACTGTATCTTTTTTTTTATTTAAAAAGTTTTACAATACATTTTGACTTTAATCCCCCCCTCCCCCACCCCCACCCAACCCTCCCTATCCCTCTCCCCCATTCCCTCCTCCCCCCCCGACTTCCCAGAGCTAAATACAGGGTATAAAATCAAAAAAACAAACATAAGCACCCCTATGTTATCAGCAATAAACTATTAATTCTATCTCCCTCTAGCTCATGTAAAATGAATACAAACAATATTAATATTACAAATAAAGTAAAAAAGAAAAAGAGAAAAACAGAAAAAAAGCTTTACTCAGAATAGATTTTCTTAATCCCAGTCCTTATTCATATTAATTTCAAAAAAAAAAACAAAAAAACTTTTTCACCTACTATTTACATTCTCCAACCTTTCTCTAATTTCTAGACAAATTCTCAGTTACGCGCCAAAAGCGCCTATCTCTATTAACCTTAATAATCTCCAACCAAACTAAACTATGATCAAAAATAGTTCTTGCATGTATCACGCCAAATGTCTCGCAGTTCCAAATCATCCTTGAGTTCAAATAAAAAGAGTAAAAAAAAAGGTTTAAGCAGTCTGTAAGACAACTTGTTGTTAATTAGGAGCTTGCATACCCATTCTTAGTTCAACACATACTTTTAGTCCATAACCCTAATATACTTTTCTAACAAGCAAATAACATCAATCTTAAATTATGTTAAATATTAAAAAAAACTTTCTTTCTCCTCTATGATAAATTTAATCCATTGACATTCTAATTTAAAAAATTAATCACCAATCTTAATGCTCCAAAGCTTTTGGAGCACGTCTGTCATGACCCCCAAAACCTCTTTGGACCGTGCCCCTCCCACAGCTTCACTGTAAGTACACTTTGGAGATTCCATAACTTTCTGCTGGTCTTGCTCTTGCTCTCGTCTCGCTCTTCTTAGGGCGGCACGCGTCATCCTCTGGCCTCCTGCAACATCCGATGAAACTGTATCTTTTTTTTATTTAAAAAGTTTTACAATACATTTTGACTTTAATCCCCCCCTCCCCCACCCCCACCCAACCCTCCCTATCCCTCTCCCCCATTCCCTCCTCCCCCCCGACTTCCCAGAGCTAAATACAGGGTATAAAATCAAAAAAAAAACATAAGCACCCCTATGTTATCAGCAATAAACTATTAATTCTATCTCCCTCTAGCTCATGTAAAATGAATACAAACAATATTAATATTACAAATAAAGTAAAAAAGAAAAAGAGAAAAACAGAAAAAAAGCTTTACTCAGAATAGATTTTCTTAATCCCAGTCCTTATTCATATTAATTTCAAAAAAAAAACAAAAAACTTTTTCACCTACTATTTACATTCTCCAACCTTTCTCTAATTTCTAGACAAATTCTCAGTTACGCGCCAAAAGCGCCTATCTCTATTAACCTTAATAATCTCCAACCAAACTAAACCATGATCAAAAATAATTCTTGCATGTATCACGCCAAATGTCTCGCAGTTCCAAATCAACCTTGAATTCAAATAAAAAGAGTAGAAAAAAAAGTTTAAGCAGTCTGTATGACAACTTGTTATTAATTAGGAGCTTGCATACCCATTCTTAGTTCAACACGTACTTTTAGTCCATAACCCTAATATACTTTTCTAACAAACAAATAACATCAATCTTAAATTGTGTTAAATATTTAAAAAAAAACTTTCTTTCTCCTCTATGATAAATTTAATCCATTGACATTCTAATTTAAAAATTTAATCAGCAATCTTGACGCCCCAAAGCTTTTGGAGCACGTCTGTCATGACCCCCAAAACTTCATTGGACCGCGCCCCTCCCACAGCTTCACTGTAAGTACACTTTGGAGATTCCATAACTTTCTGCTGGTCTTGCTCTTGCTCTCGTCTCGCTCTTCTTAGGGTGGCACGCGTCATCCTCTGGCCTCCTGCAACATCTGATGAAACTGCATCTTGATCCCCTCCAACACCATTGTCCTCTATCTGTCTATCTGCAACATCTTGAAGCTTTCCCTGACCGTATCCCTTTACAGCTTCCAAAAATGATAGGGGGGTTGCTTTTAACACATTGCTATAAAAATCACGTGCCTGGGCCACAGTAACCAGACGATGTCTTTTACTTTCATGCGTCACCACCAGTCCAACTGGAATCTCCCATCTAAACTTAATATCACATTTCTTAAGTTCCTGTACTAGAAATGCAAAATCTTTCCTTCTCCTTAAAATCTTCGGAGGAATCTCTTTTAAAACCAAGACTTCTTGCTCAGCCACTACCAATTTAGTATCATAAGCAGCTTGAATGACTTCATCTCTAATTACTCTCTTTGTAAAATAGACCACCACATCTCTGGGTAACTTCCTCTGTCTTGCAATCCATGAATTTACACGAAAAATTTTGTCCATATTTCCCTCAATTTCAGATGCTGGCTGGCCCAATACCCCTTCCAGAGCCTCAGAAATCAGCTGCTTTAAATCTTCTTTACAATTCTCCTTTAAACCCCTGATTCTAATAGCATACTGCATCTGATGATACTGAACAAGGCTCAATTCTCCGTCCATTTTATCCCTTATATTTTCATTTTCTAATACCTTTGCTTCTAATATAGAGTTCTTTTGACTGAGATCCTTCACTTTTACATCCAGCTGTTGCACACATTCAGCTACAGATTCAATCATAGACAACATGTCCACCCTCATTGCTCTAAACTTCTCTTCCATCTTCTTCTCCAATTTCTCCATTTTCTCCTCCATT
This sequence comes from Vipera berus, assembly GCF_964194415.1. Lineage (NCBI taxonomy): Eukaryota > Metazoa > Chordata > Lepidosauria > Squamata > Viperidae > Vipera > Vipera berus. The sequence continues at coordinate 49,274 of NW_027673609.1, forward strand.
TTCTCCTCCAGCTTTTTCAACTTTTCATCCATCATGTCAGACATCAATTGTGAATGCTTTCCAAGAGCATCTTGTAAATCCTTAAGCGTCAATGCCGGAGGAGGTGCAGGAGGAAGCAAAGCTTGCAATGAGGTCTGTTGCACCAGGGAAGACCCCGCACTCCGAAGAACTTTAGAAGTTTTAGCCGCCATCTTCCCCCACTTTCACTTATTGCGCACTTTCACTTTAAAGCTATAAAATCCATTGAGCTAGAGAGTAAAGATAAGAGTCCACATCACCTTGACCTCCTGTACCGCTCTGCCTGCATCTTGACAATCAAAAGTATTTCCTTTTGGCAGGGGTGGTTGCTAACGCCTGGCTCTGCTCCATAAATCCCGGAGCAGGGGCGCTGCGCAGCTCGGAGCAACCCAGGCTTCGGGGGGGCTCAATCCTTCAGTCGCCCAAACTCTCAGCTCAGGCGGCCCCGGAGAGCTCAACCCCTACCTGGGGCCTCACCCCCTCCTCTTCTCCCGAGGAGGGGGCTTCAAATCCATCTAAACAGCTGATCGGCGCTGTTTACGATGGAAAAACACAGCTGCGGAGCGGGCAGCCCGAAAACGGCTGTCTTCGGCGTCGCGTCGCCACCGGAAGTCCTTTTATTTTTATTTATTTTAATCCCATTTATATCCCGCCCTTCTCCGAAGACTCAGGGCGGCTTACAATTTAAGCACAAATCAATGTGCTTAGCAATAGCCTTCATTCTATGTATATGCCTGCTTATTAGGGCTTTCGGGGGCCTCCCCAAGTGGCATTATTACAAAGTCAGCTTAATTGCCCCCAACAATCTGGGTCCTCATTTTACCCACCTTGGAAGGATGGAAGGCTGAGTCAACCTTGAGCCTGGTGGGACTCGAACCTGCACTAATTGCAGGCAGCTGGTGTTACTTAAGGAGGCATTAGCCCACTGCTCCACCAAGGCTCTTTTTTCCCAGGGCTAAGCAACCATTTTTTTCCCTTTCCCTCTTCCTTCTCAGGGCTAGAGCTAAATTCTTCTACATGGAGTCACACAAAAGGAGTACCCAAATATGATTTTTTTTCCAACTGTTATCTCCCAAGAGATTTCTAAATTCGTATGTATCTCTATATATCCTTTGAATATTTTATGAGCTGGGAGCTGTAACACAACATTTGAAGTGCAGAATCGGACTATTATGTCCAAAATAAGTAAGTTAAGCTCACCTTCTCAGAGATCACATTCTTTCTTCAAATACCCTTTCGAAAGCTAACAACTGTCTCTTCTTCGGAGTGGAAAGGAAATCTGATTAGCCAATAACATCTTACCTAGACGCAAGAAGATACAAACAATGGAAATGAAAATCAGCTTGAATGACACCTGGTAATCAAGCTGTCACAGGAGGATGAAAATGGAATCACAGCTTGATTTGACAGTATGAATTTCTTGTACGAATCTACAGCATTCTCCTCAGGTGCTAACAACATAACACTTGCTTAAGATGAAAATGTAGTATCACTAATACCATGGCTTTTTGTTCTGAGATCAGAGACTGGTTCTTGATATTTGTGAAATAAACAGGGTGTTGGAACACACACTCCTTTCGCTCAAGAAATATTGTTAAGCTCATTAAAACACATTTGGCTTTGTTCAGAATTCCCCTAATAATTAATCGAAACAGGCAATGGTAAATTTACGTTCTTTTGTTGGAGGTGAGAGGCTAAAATGCCAAGAATATTAGTTATTGCTACGTTTTATGTTGTATTTATAATACTTTGTATTCTACTGAATGAGATTTTGAAATATGAGTCCCGGTTTTAAAAAAAAAAATAAAGTAATAAAAAGAGTACTGTTATATTAATTACACTTTCCATTCAAACAAAATATTTGCTGGAAATTCAAGAAGAATTATGTACTAATCAATCATCTGTAACACCACACTGTACAATGTGAGTTATTTTAAATCATAATCCTGGTATCACAACATTGATTTTAGAAAAGTTGCTTTTCATAGTAAGATCATGTTATAAATTATACAGGTACATTGCCAAAGAGGTGACACTAAATGTATCACAATCACATTAATTGCTTCTGTCATAAACTGACTGTGAGTGGGGTCAGGGGAACCAGAAGAGAGGGAAATTCTCAGAGAAGCTTGTAGCGGTAACAGGGTTAAAATAATAATAAACCTTTATTGTCAAAGTACAACATGTGTACATTGAGATTAGCTGAGCCTCCCCCCGTACTACTGTACTTTCTACTATCTGGGAGAAGCAAGAAAAGCAAGGTTTATTCCCAGTTCTGCATCAAATCTTAGAACAATGTATGTAACAAAACTAACCTACACACACTTGAAGAGCTCTTACGGGCAGACATAGGAAAATTAGCATGTTGCTGCTGAAGAAAATCAGTTTACAGTTAATTCATATCAAAGGCTAGCCAAAAGGTTGACAATCTCTCCCTTTTAGTTCAGCCTACTGTCTCAGTGAACATTCATAAAGACCTAGAACAGGGGTAGGCAACCTTGGCTCTTTTATGACTCATGGACCTCAACCCCCAGAATTCCTGAGCCAGCTATGTTGGCTCAGGAATTCTGGGAGTTGAAGTCCAAAAGTCATAAAAGAGCCAAGGTTGCCTACCCCTGACCTAGAATGAACTGGTTTATTGGGAGTGGTACACCAGCTGATATTAAACAAATAACTAAACCCAAGGTATTGACTCAATTGTTTAAAACAACACATACACACACCATAGCACACAAAGGGAGCTCCAGCATATGTCGTCCCTGGCACTGGAAAGAAGCTTCTCCGAGCACCAGCAGGTTTAGATCTAGTCTGAGTCTACTTTGAGTCAGAGAAAAGGAGTATACGTATAATGATTATAGTACCAATCCAGCATGATGTCATGTTGGTTTCATTTTTCAAATCGATCATCTCAACTCTTTGAGACCTCATCTTTGTGCAGAGTCATGCTGGTTCTGATCAAGAACTAAAGCCTGAAGTTAATCAAAAACAATGTGTAATTCAAGTTCAATTTGATAGAATATGTTTCTCACTGATTCCTATTGATGACTCACAAGCCATATCTCCAAATACCAGCAAAGAATATACTGGTGCTTATTTCAGAGTTGTATCCACATTTATGAACAGCGTTTGTTACTTTCTTATTTGTGGAAGCTCCTTGCCACTGAATTTCTGAAACAGTCCTCATTGCTGAAGAAGCCTGATTTTCTGAAACTATACCTTCTTGCTTTCCTTTCCATTTGGTTATCAAGCCAGTCAGATTTTAAGTTCGCCTTTAAGGATTCTGCAAAACACCACCTATACTGAAATTCTGAATCATCCTGTAATCTGTGTCTGATTTCATGGAAAGAAAGGTTTTCCAATAATTATCCAGGCAAATGATGCTGAAATTCTGTGACAGACACCAATTGTCCTTAGGTGAGCCTTGTGATCTGTTGTTTAGTATTACACTGATAATCATTTTCTGATTGTAGTGTTTGCCCAAGGCCCTAAGATTAAAATTGGAACATCATCAAGAAGGTCTAATAGTGTAAATATCTGGGGTTATTATTCCGTGCCTCAGATAAAAAGAGGGTCAGAATTGAATTTATAGCATAGACAGTAGAGAGAAATGCTGCAGAGATCTTAATGTGCTTCTGTGAGAGAGAAATGAGTTTTGTGCCTGTTCCCATCAAGTTACAGATTTGCCTAATTATATGTTGCTCAGACCTGGTTTGATTGGATGGTTTATAAAACCTGTGAATGATTTTTTTCAGGACAAAGTTACTGGATCATCTGATACATGGAATCTAGATAGGTCTCCACTTCAATTACTGCCTCCTCAACTGATCCAACCCAAATTCCTCATGATAGAATCAGGTGTGACCCAAAATGCTATTTACTTATTCATGCTTGGATTATGTTCTTTACTCTCATACAATGGGCTCGTCTAATAATCTCTGTAAATTGCAGTCAGTATAGATGCTGATTTTGGTGAGTAAATGATGGATGGTTTGTCTCTAGAGTTTTAGATGTCTATTAGTTGCAATTAAACTCAGGTGATCCTCAAATAACAAATTCTAGAGATTGGATACTATAGCCATATGGCTGAATCTAGTTGCTAAGAAATGCTAGCCATGAAATTTGACTTTGAGAGTCTGCAGTCAGGCAAATATTGGAACTGACTAACCGTCTAAAAGTTTTCTCTCAGGCCAAGTTTCAAACCATTTCATCAGCTCTGCTGTAGGGCAAATTTAAAAGGATCTCTTATGAGAATCATACTTGCCCTTGTTGCAAACAATAGCATATATCCTAAAATTTTATAGGAATCTACACATTGCATCCTGTTTGTCTTAGGGTAAGGGCAGAATTGATTGCTTACCAACCGGATGGATACATCTGCTTTACTCTACTATTAATGCCTAGCATACTGGCAGCTTGGCTTGATTACTCTATTGGAGCACAATGAAATAGGTATAGGAGTATCAATTTGGACTATAAAATTCCAACTGACCACTAAATGACAGAAATGAGCTTTCAGGAATGTGGTTCCCCCCCCCATTCCCCTCTAGTGATTCAGTCTTCTGGAGCCATACAAACATTGTTGTGTCAGAATAAAAACAATGGGGACAGGCTTCATATTATTTTAGAGACGGTTAGTTGGTACTATGTAGGTACTTTAAGATACTAGTGGAGAAATGAAAAATGTTTTACCAGATTACACTCCACATGGCACAAACTGGCACCAAAAAGATATGTTTAGAATAACATTTTCTTTGTTAGAAAACTCACAAAAACAAAGAAAAACATGAATGGATATTGGATTTGGATAAAAGTCATCAGATTCTTCCAGAATGGAGATTCCGAGCTATTCCGAGTAAAGTTGCCTTTGCAACTGGCTGATGGTGATTTTGTCAATGCCAGTGGTGTTCAATGGGTGTTTCAGTTGTTTTGGGATTACTATTACTAAGGTAAAAAGGTAAAGGTTCCCCCGCACATGCGTGCTAGTCGTTTCCGACTCTAGGGGCCGGTGCTCATCTCCGTTTCAAAGCCGAAGAGCCAGCGCTTGTCCGAGGACGTCTCCGTGGTCATGTGGCCGGCATGACTAGACGCCAAAGGCGCACGGAACGCTGTTACCTTCCCACCGTAGTGGTCCCTATTTTTCTACTTGCATTTTTACGTGCTTTCGAACTGCTAGGTTGGCAGAAGCTGGGACGAGTAACAGGCGCTCACTCTGTTACATGGCACTCGGGATTCGACCAGCCAAACTGCCGACCTTCTGATCGACAAGCTCAGCGTCCTAACCCACTGAGCCACCATGTCCCTGACTATTACTAGTCATAGTTTTATTAGTCTAAGTAGTATTTATTAAATTATTTTCATATAATAAATGAGGGTAGATGAACAATCTGAAACTTCATGAAGAGGTTGATGAACTGAAGAGTTTGGAAACCTCTGGGAAAACCTGGTTTAGAGGTACCCATTATAATTTCTTAGGCAAGCCCAACATAGGAAGGCAGGACTGAGGAAGCAAGAATCGGATACATTTCAGTAAGATGCTAAATGTCATAAAATCATTTGTCCCTTTTACCTTACTTCTTACTTTTTCAGTTGTGCTGCAGGTCAAATGCTCCTAAACAAGAATTGTACAGCAGTAAACGAAGTAGGACGACAGAGAATGAGGTGGCTGGATGGAGTCACTGAAGCAGTAGGCGTGAGCTTAAATGGACTCCAGAAGATGGTAGAGGACAGGAAGGCCTGGAGGAACGTTGTCCATGGGGTCACAATGGGTCGGACACAACTTCGCAGCTAACAACAAAACGAAGTAGACAGATTTACAAATGATAATTTATTGGTTCAGATATATAATCTTATAGCTTTTATGGTTGCTATGCTTACAATTTATTTATTCTCTTACCTATCTATAATCTTACAGTTTTCTTTCTTCTTTCTTTCTTTCTTTCTTTCTTTCTTTCTTTCTTTCTTTCTTTCTTTCTTTCTTTCTTTCTTTCTTTCTTTCCTTTCTCTCTTTTTTTCCTTTCTCTCTTTCTTTCCTTTCTCTCTTTTTTTCCTTTCTCTCTTTCTGTCTTTCTGTCTTACAATAAATATTTTATTCATTCATTCATTTCTAGAATTAGGGGTACAGTTCAGAATTTTGAAAAGGGCAATAGGTATCTCCAGCTGTGCTTTATTACTATTATCTATAATAATATAATAGGTGTAATATTCTTTGAAAGTTTAAATATTTTCTTCCAAGGTTTTCTGCAGTCTGAACCGAGTTGTAATTTATTAGATAAACCACTAAGTGCTCTATCGTCTGTTGATTATTTAAGTCTAGAGTCCTCCTGTTTCTTTTTTCAGCTTCCTCACAATCTTTAGTATCCTGTTAGTGAACTTCAGGCAACAAAGATGAATAATTTTACACTCCTTTCCTTTGGAATAGGCAGCATGCTACAACCTATACCAAGACAAAATTTTGCATCAGGGAATATGTTGATGTTGTTAGTTGCGAAGTCGTGTCTGACCCATCGCGATGCCATGGACAACGTTCCTCCAGGCCTTCCTGTCCTCTACCCTCTTCTGGAGTCCATTTAAGCTCACGCCTACTGCTTCAGTGACTCCATCCAGCCACCTCATTCTCTGTCGTCCCCTTCTTCTATTGCCCTCAATCTTTCCCAGCATTAGGCTCTTCTCCAGTGAGTCCTTCCTTCTCATTAGGGGGCCAAAGTATTTGAGTTTCAACTTCAGGATCTGGCCTTCTAAAGAGCAGTCAGGGTTGATCTCCTCTAGGACTGATCGGTTTGATTGCCTTGCAGCTCAAGGGGACTCACAGGAGTCTTTTCCAGCACCATAGTTCAAAGGCCTCAATTCTTTGGTGCTCAGCCTTTCTTATGGGCCAACTTTCACAGCCATACATTGCAACTGGGAAGACCATGGGCTTGACTATATGGACTTTTGTTGGCAAGGTGATGTCTCTGCCTTTTAGTGTGCTGTCTAGATTTGCCATGGCTTTCCTCCCGAGGAGCAAGCTTCCTTTAATTTCTTGGCTGCAGTCCCCGTCTATGGTGATCTTGGAGCCCAGGAAAATAAAATCTGTCACTACCTCCATTTCTTTCCCATCTATTTGCCAGGAATTGAGAGGGCCGGATGTCATGATCTTGGTTTTCTTAATGTTAAGTTTCAAGCCCACTTTTGCACTCTCCTTCTTTACCCACATCAAGCTACCATTTAGTAAACAATAGATTGACTATTTTGTAAGAAGTGACAATTCATTATTCATCTACTATAGATGGGCCAGAGCCAGCATCGGGGGCATACTCTGCATTCAGTTAACAAATTATAAATTCAGCTCTGGGGCATAATTTTGCTAAGAAATTGAACAAGCTCCCTACTTGTTTTGAGTGGAAAAGGTTGAATTCCAAGAAATAAATGTTTAATTTAAATCAATGTACCAACAGCTTTATCCATCTCTAGCAGAATAGCCAGGAGGCAATTAATACAGGTTATCTACAGTCAGGTCATTTAGGCAGCAATTTCACTTGGTGTAAATGTCTGGATCAAAAATACCAGAGAGAGCACTTTTTACAATAACTTGTCTCATTGCAATACTTGCTCAGAAGATAAATATTGAGCTCAATTCATTATTTTAATATTCTCCCTGTGTGAAATGGGCAATCCAAGTGTTCAAAGCTACTCAGCCATGGAGTCTTACACAGACCTACATTACCAGAGAAATCGCTCGTAGCAAATTTTCCCTCTTTGTGCAGAGGGAATTTTTGGCTAGATTTGGAAATCTTTCGGGCAACAATAGGTTTACACTAGTATTTTCAGTTGATTGGTGATCCCGTCTCCCTTCAGCTGTAGGAGAGTCCTGAAGAGCACTAATTCAAATCTGATTTTCGATTGAAAAGTAGTCAACCAAGGAAATATTCATACATTTTCTGAATAGCTGCCTTTTCTTCAATTGTGTTTATGGTACCAGGTCTTCAGCATCATTGCCCTCACTCAGGCTGTTCTCTTTTTCTCTTTCCTAAAGAAATAATTAATTTCTTAGTAAGTTCACATATGGTAGGTGGGACATGAGTTAATCTATTCATTTCTTTACCGGGTAGCATCTTTTAGTTATTTGTTAGATTTAGACCTGTCTTTTACCCAGGGACTTACAGTGATGTACATAGCTTTTCTTCCACTGGTTTTCCACACAATAATCTTGTGAAATGGGTAAATTGTGAAAAAGTAACCAGGTCCAAACTAACTCAGTGAGTTTCTATGAATGAAGGTGGTCTAGAACCCAGGTTTCTCTGTTTATCTTAACCACTACACCACACTAGGTCTCTTGATAAAATGGTTTAGGCTCCAGCAGACAAAGGACTTGAGCGTACATCTGTAAGCCCTTCATGATAGGCCAGATCAAGAAATAGGCTCCACAGATTTGACTGGAATTCAACTTTGCTGAGATACCCTGATGTAACAGAATTTTGAAAGCCAGACAAGATTTTCCTTCTCTCCCTCTTGTATCCAAGAAAATTCAAGGCCAGTTTCGTTTAGTTGCTTTCTAATGTTCTCTTCTTGTCCTGGGCTCAAATCACGTTTTTCTAACAACTTTGACAGTTTTCACAAGGTCATCTCTGGTTCTCTATAACTGAAAACGCAAAATCCACTCTAGAAATGAAATTGCTTTTTTAGTTACAGGGGTAATTAAAACAGGCAAGAGAATAAGATAAGAAGTGGGAGAAAGGTAATTTCTTTTTGTGTTGTTTTTCTTGGAGGTTGAGATCCCTTTGATCATGATTTAATTTTGAAGGTGGAGCAACAGAATGTGAAAAGATAGGGCCATGCATCCCCCTCCCAGTCATGGGGACTTGGATATTCTTTAACTCGATGTAAAATATTATTTTTTTAAAAAAAAATTGAAGGCTTCTTTTGGAAACAGTTAAATGATTAGTCAAGTGATATAACCCAAACCTCTGTCAAAACAATGTTGTCTAATTTAAAAGTGTTTATATTTATTGCTTATGACATTCATGGAAAGTGAAGACCCTTGTTTTTAAGAGAATGGATTTTAGATCACTATCTATAATCTTACCAAGCTTGAGTATATCAGAAAAATTGGCATGGAAGCAAATTCTGATTTGACATATTGGAGCCTTGATGGAGAGCCACGTCCTCACTTTTTTTAGGAAGTGTGACAGTATCATATATAATAGAGATGATCTCAAAGATTGTACCACCCACCTATCACATAATCTATCATTAAAGATAATACATGTCCAAGTGTTGGCACCAAGTATTTGGGTGATTTAAGGGTACTTGTGTACCCTTCAGGGCTGTGACAAAACTGGCCTTCTTAGAAATCTTCATCCAATCCAGATTTCTAATCTACTGCTGTGTGAAGTAGTTTATCATCTTCACAAATTCTATATTTCTACATTCTTATGAACTACATTCTTTTGTATTCTGGGCTGTAAGTTGTTAGTTTATATTTGATTTTTCCTGGAGCTTTAATAACATTACAGTTCTGCTTTAAGCAGCAATGTATCTTGGGCATTTCACATTGAATGTCATATGGAATGATGTCTCTTGCTTATTCATACTTGAATTTATTTCATCTTCCAGTTTGGATTATTGCAATGCACTCTACACATGGCTGCCCTTTGGAGCCATCCAGAAGCCATCACTGGTTCAGAATTGTGCAGTGATGGCTGCTCCTAGGTTTACTCATGTAACACCTCTGTTGTGCGAGCTACACTGGCTCCCAGTTTCCTTCTGGATGCAGTTCAAGGTGCTGGTTGTCACCTTGAAAGCTCTACGTGGCCCAGGCCAGGTTATCTTTTGAACTGCATCTCCCTAAGAACTGCTACCTGTCCTACCAAATCAGATCAGGCAGGCAGTCCTTTTCCTTACCTCAGACATTGCCATCCAATGGGAACTAGGAAGGTGGCTTATCCATAGGAGCCCCTCTCCTATAAATTGTCTTCCAGAAATTCAACAGGGCTCTACCCTCCAAGCCTTCTGAAAAGCACTAATGATCTGGCTTTCCTTCCTACCTCTGACACACACACACACACAACTTACATTTGGTGAGCATAAAACACTGGGCTGTGACCACCTACTAGTTCTCTTTTTAAGAATGTCTTGTTACATTGTGCCTTCTATAGAAAGCACAAAAGCATTCCTCAAATAAAACTGATGTGGTTGTTCCTTTATGTTGTAGAATGTTAGGTGGCCATTTTAATATATTTTAGAAAGTTAGAAAACATTAAAACCAAGTCTAAGAGGGAGTCTGGTGGGTACCAAAGAAGGCGTCTATAGACCCTGACACTGATACCTAATTTTGTAATTATCAAAACAAGCTAATCTAGCAATAGCTCTTAGACTTAAATACCGCCCCATAATGCTTTACGATGGGGTGGTATATAAGGGCTGGGTAGTTTACAATGTAAGGACATTGCCCCCAACAATCTAGATCCTCATTTTACTGACTTTGGAAGGATGGAAGGCTGAGTCAATCCTGAGTAAATCCAGGTTGTGGGCAGAGTTTGCCTGCAATACTGCATTCTCACCACTGCATCACCAGTACTCCCTGGTGTATTTTTTCCTAAACGTTTTTTGCGCATGCGCGTGCATGGACGCACGCACGCGGCTCCCACTTTTTTTAATGTGTGATGGAACCGGTTCCCAGTGGCTCTTTTCCTTTTTCAGGTTGCCGACCCCTGTACTAGCCTGATTACTTGCTCCCTCCACTTCTTCATTTTCTATCCCTCCTTCAAAACCCTCTGTGCTACTGTTGTCGTTACTTCTGAATGCTGCAGAATTGTTATTCTGCAGTATTATTATTAAATATTGCCATTATTACAGGTAGTACATGCCCATGCTTCTACATGTGTGCATAGCTTTAACAATCCACACACAACAGATACATTTGCTTTCAGGATTTTCCATGTAGGTCACCGTTGCAGATAAATAATGTTGCCTTTGTGTTGGGAGAGGATATGATCGGAGGATCTTTTTCTCTTTTTTTCAACAGTGCCTTTAATCTGTAAAGAAAATAGATTTTGATCAAAAAGGTCTCCAAGTGTCCCCTCTCTATGTAAAAGAATAAAGCAATGTACCTTGCTTTTATCAAGTGTTCATGAATAGACAGCTCAGTAAAAGCAATGTCAACTTTTGAGTATTTTCCGGATCCTCAGAATGGTAGATAGATTTGGAGGTGACATAGAGTTGAGGCCAAGGTTAAAAGCAATCACCCAATAAGAAACATAATAATGCAATTTCTATATAATCTTAAGCGCTAATGTGGCTATGAAAAATTTAAAATTAGCTTCGTTCAGGGAACTACAGCTTGAAGAATTAGGTTTGGAAAAGATTCTTATGCTGTCATTCTAATTTTTCAAGCTCTCATACTCTACCAATTCTAACTGAATGAATATGCTCTGAAAGTTCTAAAATCCCTATTTGGTTAGATGATATCGATTAGTGAACTAAGGAACTTAACATTGTGTGACTTTTAATAAATAGGTTCCTATATGGGGAAAAAAGATAACATTTAGGAACACAGAATTTGTCCTTTCCTAATATTTAGACTGATGTCATCTCAGTACTAATGACACATAACTACTTTTTATTTTGGGAAGTGGTTCAGCAATCTGAATAGCACTATGTGGCTGCATGCAGTTATTTTTTTAAATATTTTTACCATGCCATTGATTCAGAATTATTTTGCACCGTTTTGAATAGTTATGTAGAAAACTACTTGAAGCATTGCAAGCACACAAGGACTGAGTAAGAAACCTCTCAGAGGCTATGTTGTTTAGGACTCCTCAATCCTGAAGCCATCCCTACGTAATTTATATTGTAATTTTCATATTTGTGTTCTGGTTTTATTTCATTCCATTCTATCTTATAGCTAGCTACAATAGCTATATTTTTATCTATCTATCTATCTATCTATCTATCTATCTATCTATCTATCTATCTATCTATCTATCTATCTATCTATCTATCATCTATGTATCTATGTATCTATCTATCTATCTATCTATCTATCATCTATGTATCTATGTATCTATGTATGTATCTATCTATCTATCTATCTATCTATCTATCTATCTATCTATCTATCTATCTATCTATCTATCTATCTATCTATCTATCTATCACCACTGGTTGGTAAAAAAATATTACCAACACCTGCTTCAAAGAATTTAAATGCTGGCTCTATACCTTGAATGCATCAGATGGACAACATCAGAATTAAGTGACTACATAATAGGAAACAGAATAGCAATAGCACTTATATACCCTATCACAGTGCTTTACAACCCTCTCTAAACAGTTTACACTAGAGTCAGCATATTGCCCCCAACAAACTGGGTCCTCATTTTACAGACTTGGAAGGCTGAGTCAATCTTGAGCCAGTCAGGATCAAACTGCTGGCAGTCAGCGGAATTAGCTCACAATACAGCATTCTAACCACTGTGCCACCATTGAGCCTTATGAAGATGGAGAAATGCAGTCCAGCCAGTCAGGATATTTCCATGTTCCAAATGTCAAATACATTGATGAAAGTTAGAAAATGAAAGAATCATGTGTGTCAGCAAGAACTGACCTGCCAGAATATGAGATCAAAATAAGAAACATTTTATTATTCTAATAATCAAAAAAGAAAAAAAACAACATTGAAAATCAAAGAATAAAATATTCTCGATATTTCAAGAAGGAAACCTATCATGATAATTGGGAGAAAAATGGAGGGTGAAAGCTTTGGGCCCCAAGAAGGATGTATTTTGAGGCTTTCACCATTAAGCAAGAAAGCATAAAAAAGATATTTAACTCAATAACATCACCAAACAGAGGAAAACAAGAAAGGGAAAATTATATGGTTTTAAGAACTATAAAAAAAAATGCAGTAAAATGTACAAGAGACTATAAAAGTAATCTTGGAAAAGATCTAAGAAAGTCAGATGAAATTAAAAGAAGATGGAAATACTTTATTGAAACCTTTTACAAATAGGATTAAAAAGTGATAGAAACATATGTAGGGAGAAAATATAATCAGGGATTAACTTCACTATAAAGTAAAGTATGAGAAGCAATAGTTCAGGTATCAATTAGATAAACACCTGGCATAGATAAATAACACTGAACTGTTTAAAAATGCAGGAGAAGAGGCAATTTAAATTTTAACCGTTCTAAATTGACAACTGTGGAAGAAAATTTGGTAGCCTAGAAAAAGGTTGGTGTATATATCTATACTGATGAAGGGACTAGTAAGCAAACATTTTGCTTAAGGAGAAAAAGTAAAACTATACATAGAAATAAAAATGCCAAATGAAAAATAGGATTCAGAAAAGGTAGGAGGACATAAGCTACGTCTAACCCTCAACCAAAAATAAATGGATTAAAGAGAGAACAAAATAATTTAAAATAGATCTTGACTTTACTGATCTTTGCTTTATTGATTATGTAGAGCTAATGGATACACCGGATCATTTGATCATCCTTCTGAGGAATTTTTATAACGAGACAGAAGACAGAGATTTATTGGAGAAATAAATTTAGAGTTTATAAGACTTCAAATTCCTATAACTAAACTACTTTGAGAAACCTACTTCCAGATTTCAACCCACTCTTCTGCTTTAGCCATGACGATGCCTTGAAATTTTGCCAAATCATATTTATCCCAGTTCATGATTCTTTATCCCTCCCATTCATGCCAGGAAGGTAAGTCCCAATTACTTTTCACATGTTCCATTGATACATATTTCGAATAAGCTCTGTTTCATAGATTTCCCCCTTGTATTTGACACCATGTTGTCGGAGGGAGGGAAGGAGGGAAGAAGGGAAGGAAGGAAGGAAGGAAGGAAGGAAGGAAGGAAGGAAGGAAGGAAGGAAGGAAGGAAGGAAGGAAGGAAGGGAGTTTTCATTAAAAAAAACTCAAAATGAAAAGTATGGATTCATGTTAAACATTAAGAAGACAAAGTACTTAGTGAATTCACAGCTGGGAGTCAAGAAGTGATAGATAGTTTTGTTTTCTTGGACTCAATAATAGTTACATCTGGCCAGTTTGCTGGGGAAGGAAAGAGGAGATTAATCTTTGGGAGGAAAGCAACAACAAAATGACATGATGTTGAAGGATAAGGATATTTCTATGGCAACAAAAGATCAGAATAGTTAAAACAATGGTTTTTTTTCCCCTGGCAGTATATGTCTATGAGCACTGGACATTGAAAAAGGGCAAGGGAAAGAAGATCTATTCCTTCAAGTTACCCATTTGTAAATGGTTACTAAGGGTACCAGGGGAACCAATCAATCAGCCCTGACCAAAATGAACACTGACTGCTTCCTTGAGAAGATGACCAGCAAGACAAATTTATATGCTTTGGGAATGTAATGTGAGCAGATGATTGATTGGGAAAAGAACTATGCTTGGCAAGGTTAAGGAAGGGAAAACCATAGATAAGGTGGATACATGAGTTCAAGATGATTGCTTGAATCTCATTGGAAGATCTTTGGATTATTATTGAGAACAAGTTAAGGTAGTGGGCATTTGTCCATAAAGTTGCCAGGATTCAAGTCCAACTTAATGACATTTATCTTACTATACAATTGTTACACCAAAGCCTCTTTGTCCTAGATAGTGTTATAATATGTGTGGCCTAACCCAAAACATTTTGTTTATCTACAGCATGCTGATCCAATTGTTCTAATGTTGGCCCACATGATTTTCCAAAAGTTAATTTTCTGGCATGAAAGCAGTTTGCACTCTTCAAATGTGGTCTAGTCTGAAACATTTTGGAATTTGCTGGAATATTCCTTTCCCAGAAAGGAAGTTTTTACATATATTTACTTTGTCATATACATACAGCGTTCCGTGTGCCTTTGGCATCTAGTCATGCCGGCCACATGACCACGGAGACGTTCTCGGACAAACGCTGGCTCTTCGGCTTTGAAACAGAGATGAGCACCGGCCCCTAGAGTCGGAAACGACTAGCACGCACGTGTGGGGGAACCTTTACCTTTATACATACACAGACACATTGCACATCTGCACAGAAATCCACATGTAGGCACTCAGAATTGTTGACATAGAAAACTGGAATTAAAATTGTAATTTTGGCATTTCCTTTGATGTGTTAGTTATCAATGTGCCAGAAGGAATTTACTTTTAATTCTTCTGACAGGGGTCGGCAACATTCTTCTGTCTAGAGGCCAGGCATCTGGTCTATGAGTAGAGGGCAGCCCATATTCACTGTATAGCTAAAAATGAAACTATAAACTATGAATACTGTTTATTTTATCTGAGTACTCTACTATTCTGTCTTATGACAGCCATCTGGGGCAGTGGATAATGCACCAGACTAGAAACCAGGAGAAAATAGGCACAAAACCTGCTGGCTAACTTTAGGTCAGTCAGACTCTCTCAGCCTTAAAAAGAAGAAGGCATGTATTGCTATTGCCGTCTTCTTTCCAAGGCTGAGAGCATCTGATTGACCCAAAGTCAACCAGTGGGTTTTGTGCCTGTGTGGTAGGACTAGAACTCCAGTCTGAAAAAAATCTTGCCACAAAACCTGCAGGTATTAGACCAGGCAGTCACCAGGAATCAACGCTGACTTGAAAATGCACATACACTCACTGAATTACACAGGCACAAACATCTTAAGGACACGGCAATTCATGTGACATTTGGTATTGCCTGTTGCTTGAAAGAGTGAGGGGGTAAGCTTTGGTTGCTACTTCTCCTTCTGCCACCACCCTTTTGCATCTCTTTCCATGTACCTCCAAATTCCTACTTTTTGCTCCTTCTCCTTTTTTTGGGCAGGCCTAACCAGGCTCATCTGTGTGCCTCAATCACTGGACAGCAGGGTAATGAGGCTTGCACAGATTGTTAAGGGGAAAACTACAGTGGCTGCAGTCTTTTACTTGACTCACTTGACCCACGCTGAGAGTGGCTACTGCCACCATTTCATGTTTCTTCTCTTTTACCGGTCTACTATAGAGAGCGTCCTCTCGCACTGTATTGTGGTTTGGTATGCTGGCCTGACAGTCGTGGATAGGAAAGTATTACAGAGGGTAGTGAGCACAGCACAAGACATCGTGGGCTGTCACCTAACACCACTGGATGACATCGCCAGGGCTCGCTGCCTTGGAAGAGTGAGGAAAATTCTCAGGGATGACTCACACCCTGGACGGTATCTCTTTACTCTCCTACCATCAGTAGGAGATACAGGAGTATAGCCAGATGTACCAACAGGCTGAAGAACAGCTTTTATCCATGGGCTGTTAGGCTCTTGAACGGGAAATAATTTTATACTTTTATGTATGACTGACTTGAGAAGCCGGTGTGTTGTGCAATTAGCTCACATGGTGTAACAAGATGGTGGGTTTGTTGTCACTGTGAATTGTGGGGGGGGGGGCACGTAGGAAGACTCAGCCAATCTCAATGTATACATGGTTGTACTTTGACAATAAAGGTTCATTCATTCATTCATGCCTCAGAACCTGTTCTTGTCAGCTCTGGACGTGTTGTTCTGATGAGGTAAGTGCTGAATCCCTCACCAAAATGGATGACCATTCTTTCTCTGGGACGAATGCGCACTGGCAATTGGGAGGAGTCAGTGGGTCAAACCATACAGATGGATTTCTTTTTTTAGGGAAAGAGAGGAAGATGTTGCCAAAGGAGAAAATGAGGGTGTGATTTGCAGAGTCTTGCTGGTGCTTCTTGTAGTTGGGGAAAGAAATGTTTATGGGGAGATGAGGAAGAGACTCCAGTAACTATAAAGACATACAATAACTATATTTATATACAGGCTTGTAACCCTGTCCAAATTGTTATCATTTATTAAAATAGCTCAGTTCTACATTTGACCTGAGATAGAATAACAAACTTGACTTTTTTTCTTTTTTTTTTTTTAGGACCACTGTAGATCAGGTAGCTGTGACATTTCTTTTTGGGACTATGAACCAGGTGGTTTTGGATGGTGGGCCAGATCTGTCTCAAAGACAAAAAGATCATTGCCTTATCAGTCAGAAGGGACTCACCAGGCCAATTTCTACTGTTTCAGGGACAGTTTCAGCTCTTCTCTGAAAACCAGGCTTAAAAACTCAGCAGACCCATAGCAGAGCTAGATTAGCAAGCTGTTAGTGCAGAACCTGACAAATTGATCCCTGTATTACCAAGTCTGTTTTTAGTGCATCCCAGAAATCCCTTGTTGAGGGGAAACTCCAGGATTGCCTTGAAATGTTGCTTAAGGCAAAAAAAAACCAACACTGGCAGTTTTCCTACACCAATGACAGATGAAGCAAAGCTGTTAAATATGTAAGTCTGTGAGGAAAAATGAGTTTGCTAATCAATGCAATATTCTTGTTATTAATGGAAGTATAATAATCAGGGCTAGATGTGATCTCTGAATGTTCATGGTCTTTTGAAAGCATTAGACCTTTCTTTTTTTTCCCCATTAAAATACTATTTTATAACAGTTAAGCCTTAACAGAAATTATTTATTAGCCAATTTAGGAGGCAATTTCGGATCTGAAGTGCTTTTCATATTACTTTATTTGAAATGTAGCAGCACAACTTATATGCACATTGCATAGTATCTGTCTGTCTGTTTATCCATCCTCTCTCTCTCTCTCTTCATTTCATAAATGGTAGCGGATTCCAATTTTTCTACTTAATTTCTCAGAATTTAGTTCTCAGAAAAACTAATTTAATAAAAACTGCTAGTTAATTGAAAGCCTCGATATTGGCATAGCTTTATTGAAAATCTCTCATAGAATCATAAAGAAATATAGAATTCTAACAAAGAATTTCTAGATCTATGTGATTCTTAAGAGTCAACATGGACCTGATGGCACATCATCAATAAATATCAAGCATATTTATTTTAAACATTTATATAGATGCCTATCTTATATCAAACATTGGGCGGCTACCAGCCAACAATTAAAAGAACATTAATAAAGCAACAGAATGTATGTATCTATTAAATTCAAATCAACTAAATTCAAATCAAGACATGAAAACACATTTGATTTCCTGTGGATATTGTAGAAAAATATTAGAATTAATCTGTTTTGGGTTTACTATTCTGGCTTCATTTGTACTTGGGGGATGAGGAGATTGTTACATACCCTCACTGTTGTGAGACTTGCTTTTTCCATTTTTCTTCAAAAATAAAGCACAATCTCATTAACCCTATGCATCTAAAAATCTATGGATATTATTTTCACTACAAAAATCTTTTCTGATATTTATCTGTCTCTCTCACACACCTCTATATTTCTATGTCTGTCTGTCTATCTATCTATCTATCTATCTATCTATCTATCTATCTATCTATCTATCTATCTATCTATCTATCTATCTATCTATCTATCTATCTATCCATCCACCCATCCATCCATCTCAATAATGTGATTAGGTGGAAAATGGAGAAAATATAAAACAGGACAGTCACTGTCAAAGGTAATTTGACAATTAACCTCCTATTTCTTAGATTCATACTAAATATCAAGGTTTTTTTTAAAAACATAATGCAAACAACTCTTTTCAAACTCATCTCAGAACACCCGTTTCAGCAAATATATAGGAACCAATGCTTTTTTTTTTTTTTTTTGTCATGGAACGCCCTGGAACGAACGGCGTTCCGGAGCCTTTTTTCGACGGAGTGGAAAAAAAGTTAAAGTTAAAAGTAAAAAAGTAAAAGTAAAAGTAAAAGTAAAAAAGTAAAAGTTAAAGTTAAAAAAAAGTTCAGTCAGACCTTCCAACTCCTTGTGAGAAAAATCTCGCAAGGAGTTTGGAAGGTCTGACTGAACTTTTTTCAGTCCCGCAAACCCCGTTTCCCTGCAACAGAAGAGAAACACGCCAGAGCTGGAAAGCAGGCTAGCAAAGAAATGCTTTCGGCAAGAAGGTGGAGCTGCGCCGGGAGGAGAAGCGGCAGGAACGGCAGGGGCTGCCGTTTCCAGAAGGGAGATGCGGGGCAACGCAGGGCAGCAAGCAAGTCCTGTTCTCTGCTCTGCATCCCTGCGCAGAGCCTCCGCGTTCTCCGTTCTCGGAGGGAGGCGGCGGGGGAGGCTTGTGCCACCCGGTCACAGCGCAAGCCACGGGAGAGTGGGCGGAGGACAACAAGATGGCGGCTGTGCCCGGGCAGGTGATCTGCGGGGCGAAGCTTAAAAAAAGCCCTCCAGCGGCACACAGCGGCAGCGGAGCCGTTCACCGTCACTCCCCCCTGGCTCCGAAAGGGTGGAGGGGAACCAGGTCTACCCCGCCCTTCCCATCCACCTTAGCATGGCAATCTAGCTCGGGAGGGGAGTGAAAGGTTGCCGATTAAGGATTGGCCTGGCCCCGGGGGGGGGGGAGGGGGGGCTGAGTTCCGGCACCTTTTTTCTTACAAAAAAAATAAAATAAAAAGCCCTGATAGGAACTAGTTGTTGTGCAGATTTCTTGTGGGTGGGGCCAAAAGCCTAGGACTGCAGGGAGTGGATTTCCCAGCAAATTTTGTAGTAAGCATCTCTTTAAAATAAGTTGACTTTTGCTGTTTAAGTTTAGATACGCCTGTCTTCCCCCAAGCGAAAACAAGATCAGATGATTTTTTTTTATATCCAAAGGGGTCCACTCAGCACCTCTGGCTAATAAATGCTTTGTCCAGCTTAACAATTCATTTTCCTCATCAGTATTCTTAGCACTTCACTTTTTCATGCTGTCTGGTCTCAGCAGCTTGCAAAGTGGTTCCTTGTCTATAATTGCAGCTGGCATAAATTGAGAATGACTAAAACACAGCTTGGAATCCATGTCTCTCTGACTGTGTGTGCATGTGCACGCGTGCACACTCATGTCTTCTTTTTTTTCTGCTAGAAGGTTGTATTTGGCAGTCAGCACTCCAGTTGAAACGTGACCCAGAAGTCAGCTTGGAAAAAATACCCAGACTCTCCAAAGAGATCATCACATAGGCAGGAATGCCAAAGTGAAATTTCAAAGAAAATCAAGCATGCAGGTCAGCAAATGATGGCACCACCATTCTAAGTCATCTCTTAACATCAGGACACGTGACTTTTGATTGCTGAAAATGGAAGGAAAGGAATGAAATAAGAACCATCCTGTCTTTTGAAAAGATCCTCAATATTTTAGGCAAAAACCTCTTTTTTCAAAACAAAATGAGCATAAAAGAAACCTCACCCGCTTCCTACCAAAGTAAAAGATGATTACATTAACCACAAAGAGGCATCCAACAATTGGGGTTGTCGGATATGGGTAGCCATATATTGTTCTAAGGGGTGTGCAGGAATACCAGATCTTTAAATACCTGTGTCATGGTTCTGACAGACCGAGACGAATAAAGCAGAACGCCAAGGCTTGCAAATTCCTCAAAGAACATGTTTATTAGTTAAAAAGTATCAGCAACTCAAAAGTAAAACCAGGTCTGGAGACACATGTAACAATTCCCCAATACAAAGTTTAAAAATCCCACCCCTAAGGCTATGCAAGCAACTATGTTCCCCAATACATCTTCTTGGCAGCTTTTTTCCCCCACAACGCCCAACCTGCAGTCTCGGGAGCAGCTGATGACCTTGGTTCCCATGGGATAAAAGTTTATTTAGATTAGCGAAGCACCTGGCAAACCCCCCTCTCTCCATTCTATGTGTAAACTGAAAATCAACAGGGAAAATGGCTACAGCCACACTCATTTATAGAGTTGACAGACTACATAAAGATCATTAACTTTAGATACTATCTAGATTCTAGTGTTTGCAAACTTAGAAGAGGTATCTAAAAATGGTGTACACTTCGCTTCACCCTCCCTCCAAAGTTCTCAAAGCAGAGAGATACAGCTGATACCTCATGTCATGATTTCCACCACCACCCATCACCTCCCTTAGGAGGGATAATTTGTCTATATTTACACAGTGTACTGTATCCTGTGTAGTATTTTCAGTTACATTTAACTAGCATTCTGATTGCAGGGAAGGATAGTAAAATCTTTGGTATAATCTGGGCTGATAGCCTGAAAGTGTTGTTACCTGAAATTTGGGCAACATGAATATGATTCCCTATCAACATGGAACACACAATCTGGTAGCATTTGGATGGTGTAGCTATGCAATCAAGCTAAAATCTGTGTCTGTCTGTCTTTGTCTATTCATCTGTCTGTCTATTTGTCTCTGCCTCTCTAGCTATCACATTTATAACCTGATGCAATCCTGTAACCCTCTCAGCAGTTTAGAAAAAACATAAACCACCAAAATATCCATGATCAGAATAAATGAAAATGTTTTAGACTTTTCTAAAAAAAAATCCCAAACTAAGAGTAATCACCCAAGAACAATTGGCTCTTACTACTGGAAGAACTATTTTCAGCTGCTTCTGGAAGGCAACTTGCATAAGACCTAACCTAAACTCCAAAGAGAGACCACTCCAGAGGGTTGGTACTGCTACTGAAAAGCAGGGTCTCTGAATCTTGGCCCTTAGCACCTCTCCATAGTGGGGAACAATCAACTACTTTTTCTGGCAAAATTGGATTCCCCCCATCCCCCATATATTGTTCACATCCAAGACTAGGCAATACCTGCATTCAAAAGACCACTTCTCCATTCCCATTATTTTATTTGTCTTGCTTACATAGAACTTACCTAAAAGGCATATTACAGTTGATCAGCAATAGATCACTGTGAACATACCTGTCCAGCATGGGAAAACCAGGAAGTCAGACAGTTCAAATGAATATCAGTGTTTACTGCCAGCTTATGCTTTGGTCAAGAATTTGAATTACTCAAAGCAAATAGGCAGTAGATAAGAATCAATGGGATTCAAGGTGGGCTGGACTTAAATCCCTTGTGGGTGTGAAGGGACTCGAGACTGATAACACATTTGACCCCTCCCTTGGACTCAGCCTTGTTATCTCCCATTATTATGATGCAGTGAAATTTTAATACCTATAAATTGAACCCAAAAAACTCACGTGGACATCCCTCATTCAGAAAAAAAATGGGGGAGGCAAGGCAGTTGTCAAATCCAACACTATACTTTAAAGAAATGAATGAATGAAAACATACATACCTCCATAAATGCATGCATTTTCATATACTGAGATAGGGATTTCACTTACCTTTTAATGTACAACGTAGCGGATGTCTTCCAATTTATATGAACTTTAAGAAACATGGCATGATATCAAACCAGTGACGGGTCACTTCCAAAGAGGCTGCGGTCTTCTCCTCCTCTTCATTTCTTGGACTGATCTTGTGTCCCCCAACTCTGTCTACCCCATAGCTTTTGAGAAGTAGAGCTCGTGAACCTTTCCAGGAATTATTTTTTTTTGGAAGGAGGGGGAAAGGAAATGGATTGGACTTAGTTGGTGTGTAATCACAAATTTCCCTTGAGAGAATTTATGTAGGAATTATGCCAAGCATTTTTGCATCCTGAAAAGCAAAAAGACCAAGAAGAGTTTAATCCCTTGAGAGAAACGTCATCATTCTCTTACCGCTGGGAGGCAATGGCAGACCCCATACAGAAAGAAGCTATGTGCCCACTGATGGAGAGGGTCTAAATCAGGGGTGTGAAACTGCTGGCCCGCAGGCTGGTTTGATTGGTTAAGGGTTGGGGTTTTAACATGGTTTTTAATTACTGTTTATATTCGGGCATAATATTTAATTGTTTTTTAACTTTTGTACTTCGTTTTTATATTTATTGCCCTGTACACCGCCCTGAGTCCTTCGGGAGAAGGGCGGTATAAAAATTTAATAAATAAAATAAATAAATAAATAAAACCGTGCCCACCCCATTGCCGGCAATGGGGAAAAAAGCTCCGATACTTCGCACGATGTCACATGACATCACAAGTTTGACATGTCTGGTCTAAATGAATAATGGTCCCAGGGGGTGATATCTTAGCGAACTGTTTCTAAAGGAAGAAGAACAGGACTTACTAGAAATAGGTTAGGCGAGAGGCCAGGCTGCCTGGAAAATGGCCAACACCTGTGCAGCTGTTCTCCTGCCTCTTTAAGCCCTCTACTCAGCCAGCACAGCAATGTTGACTATGAAAACTGTATTGAAAAACAGCTGGGCAAGGTGTTGATGAACGGGTGTAGGTAGAAATAAAGCAGGCTGAGGCAGCTAGAGATACCTTTCTCCGGTAGTAGGATTCACAAGGAGGAGTAGTTGGAGGAGCAATAGTAGGAGTAGCAATGGGGAAGTAATAAGTACTAGCCTATGAATGTGTTTTGTTTTGTTTGTTTTTTTTGCCTAGAAACCTTTGTTGTTGTGGAGGCTCTAATAAAGGAGAATACTTGTAGCTCAGGGCTGAAATGAGGGGTCCTTGGTGCTTTCTGAGCATGGTTGTTTTCTTGCACACATTTCATTACCCAAACTAGATCACATTATCAGTACTATGTTGAGACTCTTGTGTTTTGGAGCCCACTGACCTGGATGTACTTAACAGAATCCTTGATGGGCTATAAATAAGAACTTTCCTCATGCATAAAAACACTATTCTTCAGTGCTCACACTATAGTGTTATATACTGTATGTTATGGTCTCCTTTCTTCTTGTATGCTCTGACCTTTATACTTTGTCTGGACCATGTTTCTTGGAAAATATTCTATCCTAGGCTTACATCTTGCTAACCTCTAGCTATTCTACAGTTTTCTGATTTATTATGCAGCCCTCCAGCAGCCAGCCAGAACAAAGACTGAATGTGACTCTGGTACAAGACTGTCTTGGAGATTATCTATATATGGAGGAGAAATGGAGAAATCGTTGAAATAAAATTTATGAGATTTTTGTTTCTTTTCTTTTTCTACCTATGCCACAACTAATCTCTTACCTGGAGGTAAAAGTAAAGTGAAAAGAACAACTGGGTGATTATTTTTCTGAGTGGAAAAAGTCTTAATTGTCTCAGCTTTCTGAGAGTCAAGAACATTTAAGGTGTTGAAGCTTTCTCCAAATTTCTGTTTCACCATTTAGTGTCATACAAACCAGTGGTGTTCTGTTTCACGTAGAGATGTGAATGCTGATCCCTCTTGAAACAGCTAGAATAAACTCAAATGAAATAGGAATTTTCAAATAACTTTAATCACATGCTTCCAATGTCAATAACTCACGGTTACAGCACTGGTCCATCCGGAATGCAAGGTTGAAATTTGAAACCCATCTCCTTAGGTGAAAAAATGATGAACTTTCCATCCTGTGCAAAGTTACATGTTGAAGATTGGAGTGTGATATCCCCAGCCACGCCAGGGTTCATCCAGCGAGATGGTACAAAGACAAAGGCAGGAAGTCCTGCTATAAAACTTTAAATTCCACCCATTTAACTAGGTAAGCATGGTATTCACTAAACAGTCAGACTACCATTCCCATAAGGCATCTCTTGAGGAAATAACCCTGTAAATGCTACATGTTCTTACATACAATGCTTCTAGTATTAACCCTATAAATGCTGAATACACTAACACAGTTCTTAATTCCTAAACTAGATATAAAATGGAGCAGCTGAATGTATACTGGTCCAGCACAAGTGGTATTTTAAGGATTAAAAGAGGATTCTCCTTGATTCAGAGTATAAGAGAGAGAGAAGGTAACACAAGCAGTCTTAGGAGATTGTTACATTAAACCTGACTCTATAAATTATAGTTATAGCTTTCCTGTGGAGTCAGTTTTTTGATCTGGTCTACCTTATGTGGCTGACAACTATCCATTAAAAAGGAACCTCAGGTTTGGGCTTCAAAAATGGTGATGGAGACTCTAAGTCAAGGAATAACAGCATTCTGATAAGTAATAATAATTATGCATTTTTAGGATAGTTAGAAAATAGAAAGCATTTAAAACTCATTTTGGGCATCTAAAGATCTTGTAGTTTTCTGTTCCAGCATTTATTCCTACCAAGATTTTCCTTTCAGTTAGAAAGGCCAGTTTTTTTTCTTCTGCATTCCACAAGAATTCTTTGTTGGGAAAAAGATATACTAACAGTGTATCTTATAGATCTTTATTCCGTCTTATTGAATTCAATAGTACTCCCAGGGATTCAGGGGGTGTAAAAAATTAATCAAGTCAGTAAATCTCAGATGGCACCCATAATCAAGGAAGCACTATTTAAAATGTGCTTGTCTTCCCAAACTTCAGGAAATGTTTGTCCATCTTTGCTAGCAGATAAAGCTGAAATTCAATATTCATCTCCACTGGTTTATTTCAGTACTTTGATCTTCTTGTATGATCTCCATGCTTTTGTTACCTAATTTGCAACCAGGGTCAGAAGATGGCAATATTACTCAGAGCCAGGCAATGTCTTTTTTATTTTCGTTGATTGAGCATTAACTGTTTGGAGATGGTTTGTTGTTCTTGGATTGAATGATTGAAATCAGTTATATCTGCTCCATATGAATACTTAGTCAAATTTGGTATCTAATCCCTTACTATAATCCTTGTCTGCTTCATCAGCCATCATGAGTTATTCCCTAACTGAATTTGAAAAGTATCAATAAATGAAAACCATTTATTTAGAGATAATTCATCCCCTCCAATCTAAGCTTCTGTTAAATACAAATTCTCAATATTACACAGAGAGCAATAGCTTCTTCCCTTTAGGAAATAGATTCCGGTATTTAATATGCTTTGCTTCCTTGCTTTTTGGACTGGGAAAAGATGGTATTTACTCATGTTGTAGAACTTCTAGGCTTATAAAACAAAGAAGTCTAAAGAGTAAAGAAAATCAAGATGGAGAAAAAAATGTAAGAAGAAACAGCACTAAAGAACACATCCCACTTGTATGTGTTGCACTGTATCCCATTCTACCATTTAACACAAAGAAGTATATTATATATCATCCAGCCAAAGGAATAGAAAGTAAATAATATTCTTGCCCTGGCAAGATTATTCAGAACCAGGCAATGTCTTCTTTATTTTCACTGATGAGCACTAATTGTTCGGAGATGTTTTGTTGTTCTCAGATTGGATGATTGAAAAATATTATATCTGTTCCATATGAATACTTGGATATTGATGATCCCCTACTGTAATCCTGGTCTGCTTCACTAACCACTATGAGTTATTCTCAGTTGCCAAGCACTCAAATTTTGATTATGTGACTGGAGTATGCTGCAGTGATTGCTAAGTGTGAAAAACGGTCATAAGTCACTTTCTCCTTGCTGTCTTGATTGTACATTGCCTCCCATCCTGTCTGATATTTTCTGTTTTCTCTTTGCAACCCCTTTAGTGACCACTACCATTGTCTGTACTCAGTCCTTCCTCTTCTTTCTCATTTTCCCCAGCATTCTCTTCAACATCAGTCCCTGTCTCAGAGCAAGTTCCAGCCCTGTTCATGCTCATCTTCTTCCAATATTCATTGTTGCTCTAATTAATGATCCTGATTCTTTCTTCTTCTTCTTCTTCTTCTTCTTCTTCTTCTTCTTCTTCTTCTTCTTCTTCTTCTTCTTCTTCTTCTTCTTCTTCTTCTTCTTCTTCTTCTTCTTCTTCTTCTTCTTCTTCTTCTTCTTCTTCTTCTTCCTCTTCTTCTTCTTCTTCTTCTTCTTCTTCTTCTTCTTCTTCTTCTTCTTCTTCTTCTTCTTCTTTTTCCTCCTCCTCCTCTTTCTTCCTCTTCCTCCTCCTGCTCCTCCTCTTCTTCTTCTCCTCCTTCTTCTTCATCATCATCATGTTCTCTATGCATGATCTTGGAGATTTAGGAACAGCATAGGGGGGAGTATGACTGTGTGTACATGTATGTATGTATGAATGACCATGTGCTGGAGTGATGCTTCTGTCTGTCTGTCTGTCTGTCATCTATTAGAGTATTTCTGTATATCTATTGAACTTCAAGTGAGAGACTTAAAGGTTCAAGTCCACACTTGGTAGCAGAGTGACTATGGGTCAGTCACACTCAACTTCACAAGTCTGTCGTCATGGGAATAAAATGAGCGGCAAAGTGATATAAACCACTCTGAGAACTCAGAAAAAGAACAGCTGAAAATATATATGACTAAAAAATAATAGTAACTTCCTTGGAATTGCCTCTTTTTAGAAAGTTCAGACATATTAAACCTGTATAACTAAAAAAAATCAGCAGCAGCTCAAGCAAGTAAACCTCAGAGGTTTTTTTTAGATGCAAATGAATATCTTCATTTTGTCATGTTTAAGATACTGCCATTAAGACGGTAATAGCTGAATCCTGGATTTTATTGCTAATTGTTTACATTATGTGTGGCATAACACAGATGAAGTTGGGGAAAAAAATCAGATTGTGTTCCTGAAAGGTCTTTAGAAGTTTTAAAATGAAATTGCTAATTACTATAGCTGATGGAAAATCATTGGTATTTGAATAAACGTTAGGTTTTATTTTTGTTCATCAATGTTCAAAACTGAAATTCAAGTATTAATCAAACAGATGGCCTTTTTAATTAGCTAAATGACATCACCAGCAGAGCTATCTATTTTGACTGGGGGAAAAAAATGACCAGGAGAAGCAGCCATTGCATCATAGGGTGTAGCTGAATTTCAGTGAAGAAATTTAATTCCAAGAGTCACATTCAGCTGTTTGATTTGGAGTGTGCTTTGAATGCATTTCTCCCTTGCTACAGGGCCAAAAAATAAAAAATAAATAAAAAATGCTTGAGGCATCTCTTCTCATTGTGTGTGCAGAACCTGGTCAGATTTTGATCATAGTAGTGGAGCAGAATATTATACTATATTTGGGGATACACTAGCTGGTTAACTTAAAGAAAAGGCCAGTAAGTACTAAAATCACTTGGTAAGAAGAACAACTTCTTCTTCTTCTTCTTCTTCTTCTTCTTCTTCTTCTTCTTCTTCTTCTTCTTCTTCTTCTTCTTCTTCTTCTTCTTCTTCTTCTTCTTCTTCTTCTTCTTCTTCTTCTTCTTCTTCTTCTTCTTCTTCTTCTTCTCATGGTATACACATATCTGGGTGACCTTGGACTAATTTCTTTCTCTCTGCCTGAGGGAACAGAAAAAGGGCAAACCACTTCCAAAAAAATCTTGTCAAAAAAACAACAACACTTTGATTCAGAAGAACAACATAATTCTGTCCAATCCACTCATACATCCATTTTGCCAAGATCAGTTGCCCCGTCTATTTGTTCTTTGGGATCCAGACACTAAGAACAAAAGTCAATAAGGAGATTTTAAGCATTACTGTTTAACTGTAGCAAGCAAATAAAATAGGAACACCATGAAGCAAAGCTTACCAAGCAAGATGTTCTCCCTTCAGCTGCTGGAAGTACTGTTTCAAACCATGGAGATACTCCAAGGCCTTGGGTGCCCAGCAGTGGGCATTGATGTCTGTGCAGAGGCTCAAAGCTGAATGGACAGTTCCAGGACTTTCTTAAAAACTGGCACCAAGGCTTCATGGCCCTGCTTCCATGCTCACAACACTGCAAGATCTGACATTGTCTTATGCATAACTCTGGGACAGGAAGAAGGGTTCAGAGAACTTCTACTGAAAAGCCAGGCCTCATCTAAACAACCTACACCTGTGACAAAATTGCCTCCTCCCTTCCCTTATTCATCAGACAGGAACAAAAGCTTAACTTAGAACCCTGGTCGCGAATCTAGGGCACGGGTGCCACAGGTGGCATGCAGAGCCCTCTCTGTGAGCACGCGCACTGTCGCCCCAATCCTAGGCTTTCAGCTGGGTTTTATAAAAACTTTTCACTTTAGGCCTCCGCTGCCATGTACAAAAAAAACGTTCAATCAATCAATTTCAACTTCTCACGGAAAAAAAAAGGTTCTTGCAAAGTTGGAATTGATTGATTGAACTTTTTAGTCCCATCCAGTCTGCTGTTACCACTGCAGCCACGCCCACCCAATGGGCCACACCCACCCAAAGGGCCACGCCCATCCAGCACCTGATGATATATAAGTGGGTTTTGGGTTGCAGTTTGGGCACTTGGTCTCTGAAAGGTTCACCATCACAGGCTTAGAATGGCTTAGAACTTCTCGAATTTTCTTAATATAAAGGAGGAAATTCATCAAAAAAAGAAAAAGAAAAAAGAAAAAAAAAGAAAAACAAGAAAGTCCAGTTGCTTCTTGAAAAAGCACCTTTGGGAGAACCATGATCTGGATGACTAAGAATCTCCACAGTCAAAATACATCACTAAACTAAAAATATATCTGATATGTATTCATCAGTTTATTGTTATTGTGTTCACATGTTAATGACATATTAATTAGTTACGTTACAGCAAGTTGGGAAAGGTTCGTGAGGTAAATCTCCCTTGACAGTTCAGCACGCGGCAATTTGACAGCTGTCAAATTGCCGGCAGCCAACACGCAGGCGCAACGTTGACAGCTCCACACGCGGACCCGAGCTGTCAGAAACTAACGCAGACGATTGGCCGAGCCTTCGAGCGGGAAAGCAGCGGGTCCAGGGATTGGCAGAACCAACATTCAGCAGACTATATAAGGGGGCTGTGACCCCACTGTTTTTGCCTTGGTGTACCACAATAAATTGCTAAGCTGAACCTGCTGTCTTCGCGTAATCCTTATCCCCACAATTCACTGGCGACGAGGGTGGGATCGGCTTGCTGAGCTGAAGTCACTGAGCTTAGGAAGGGTTCCTTCTGGAGGCTCTGAGCTAAGTCACGGGAAGTTGTAACTTCCACCTCAAGCAAGCCGAAGGAGAACCGAGACAGCATGGCAGCTTTCGGCCAGATACGCGAGTTCGATACTCGATTTCCCGAGCGCTGGGAATCGCACCTTGGCCAAATTGAAGGCTACCTGCTGGTCAGCAAGATAACCGACGACCGGGCTAAGGCGGCTGCACTCTTGTACCTCAGCGGAACCGCAGTATACGACGTGGCCGTCGGCCTATGCAGCCCAGAGCCGGTCGCGCAGGTGACCTACGCGGAGCTAACAGAGAAGCTCAGCAAGCACTACATGCCGACCCATTCCGAAATCTACTGGAGGGTCCAGTTCGCGAGGCGTCGCCAAAAGCCTGGGGAAACGGCAGCAGACTTCGTATCGGGAGTGAGACAGGCCGCCAGATGGTGTCACTTTCCGGACCTGGAGGACCGGATAAGGAACCAACTGGTCATCGGCCTCCGAGACGAGCACCTCCAAAGGAAAATAATGGCGAAACCGGCCCTGAATATAGCTGAAGTCACTAGAGAGATTCAGGCATACGAAGACACCCACTCTGAAGACTTCGCCAAGGCTCAACAAAACCAAACCAGGGCCGCGAATCAAGGGGAAACAGCCCCCAGAGACCAAGGCAAAATAGAAGATTTCACCGACGTGGACGCCATCCATCGTCAACTTGAAAAGCTCCAAAGCCGGAAAACCGACAACAAGGAAGGGGCTAGACCCAAGAACATCAGCCGAGAGCCCCGAGTCACTTGCGCCAGCTGTGGAGGGAACCACATCAGGTCCTCCTGCAAATTTAGAAACGCCCGGTGCCACAACTGCGGAAAATTGGGGCACATCAAACCCGCATGTAGAAGCCGCAACCGTGGGGAGCTTCACGAAGTTGAAACAACGTCCCCAGGTATGACACCCCGGAGCTGGGAAAAAATCAGGGGCCCAAGCCACCTAGTACAGGCTATTAACAAAACGGAAGGAGGGGGGGGCAGCCACAAGTTAACCCCTAAAGTAAAAATTAAAGCCAAACTACAAGGGGTACCTTGTGAATTAGAGGTGGACTCCGGTTCAGCCGTCACCCTCATCTCAGGGCAGACCTTCAAGGAAATTTGCCGGAAAAACAGGAGGCAAATTCCCCTAAAACCTCCCCAGGTGAACCTAGCAGATTACCAGAAGTCCCCAATACCCCTGAAGGGCCAAGCAGAAATTCTAGTGGAATTTAAAAAATTCCGAGGCCCCCTCAAGGTCCTAGTGACACAAGAAAACAGGTCAAACCTAATCGGCCTAGACTGGTTCAGGGCACTAGGCATACAACTAACGGGCATCAACAGGGTACAGGCCGCAAACCTCGAAGACGTCTGCAAACAATTCGCAGACGTTTTTGACGGTTCCCTTGGAACTTACACAGGGCCCCCCATCAACCTTAAGCTAAAGCCGGACATACCTCCCATTAGAATACGAGCCCGTAGGGTCCCGTTCGCCCTCAAACAAAAAATTGAGGACGAGCTGGACCGCCTCGTCAAAATAGGAGTCCTAGAACCCACCGACGGAGGGTCCTGGGAAACCCCTATAGTTACACCTATAAAACCTAATGGCCAAATTCGCTTATGTGCCGATTATAAAGCTACTCTAAACCGGGCACTTAACGCACATGCTTACCCGGTCCCCGCGGTGAAAGACGTCCTCTCTTCGATCAGGTCCGGCGCCATCTTTGCCAAACTTGATTTGGCGCAAGCGTATTTGCAGCTTCCAGTAACTCCTGAAACCGCAGATGCGCAAACGATTGTAACTCACCGCGGGGCTTTTAAAGTCAAGCGCTTACAATTTGGCATTTCGGCAGCCCCAGGAATCTTCCAAGAAATAATGGAAAAAACTTTAAAAGGAATTCCTGGGGTATGCCCCTATTTTGATGATGTCCTAATCGCAGGCGAAAACGAAGAAAATTTAGCAGAGCGCCTGTCAGCTGTTCTGACAAGATTCAGAACAGCAGGTCTCAAACTTCACAAACAAAAATGCCAGATAGGAGTCCCCTCAACAGAATTTTTAGGTTATAAAATTGATGCCCAAGGGGTACACCCCACTGATGCAAAAATTAAAGCTATCAAATCAGCCCCAACACCAAAGAATAAGCAAGAGTTACAAGCGTTCTTAGGACTCTTGAACTTTTATCACGCATTTCTACCACATAAAGCTACCCTAGCCGAACCATTGCACCGCCTCTTAGATAAGGGACGCCCCTGGCTATGGACATCGGAACACGATGCCAGTTTCATAAAACTCAAAAACGCCCTGTGCCATAGTTCTACAGTAACACTATTCAGGGAGGACCTTCCCCTCTGCATCGCCTGCGATGCATCCCCATACGGTATTGGGTCAGTATTAAGTCATCTTTCGGACTCAGGAGAACAAAAACCCATAGCATTCTATTCGAGAACCCTAACAAAGGCAGAAAGAAATTATGCCCAAATTGATAGAGAGGCGCTAGCCATCGTTGCGGGGGTAAAAAAGTTCCACGACTACCTATACGGTAGAACGTTTACCATATTCACCGATCACAAACCCCTTCTGGGCATATTCACGTGGAACAAACTAACCCCGCAAATACTTTCACCCAGAACATTACGTTGGTCAACCTTCTTGTCAGCTTATTCATTCCAATTAGTCCATAAACCAGGGAAAGAATTAGGGCACGCTGACGGGCTCAGCAGACTTCCCCTGCCGGAATCTGACCCAGACCCAGCTCCGGCAGGACGGATCCTGGCGATCGCAGAACTGCCAGACACCCCCCTGACAGCTAAGGACATTTCCACAGCCACAGCCACCGACAGAATATGCAGCAGAATATACCAATGGGTCTCCGCAGGATGGCCAACCTCATGCCCAGGGGAGGAATTTAAACCATACTATGCCAGACGACACGAACTTTCAGCACACTTAGGGTGCCTTCTATGGGGAAACAGAGTAGTAGTTCCCCAAAAGCACAGAGAAAGGACATTAATAACACTGCATGAGGGCCACCCAGGGATTGTAAAAATGAAAGCCCTAGCTAGAAGCTATGTTTGGTGGCCGGACATAGATACCAACATAGAAAATTATGTCGCAGGCTGTTACCCTTGCCAGCTAACAAGATCAGCCCCACCGCAAAACACACCACACAGATGGGAGGCAACAAAGAACCCATGGTCCAGGGTCCATCTGGACTTTGCCGGACCGTTCCAGGGGCAAACATTCCTTATAGCTGTTGATAGTTTCTCAAAATGGCTTGAAATTGCCCCAATCCACAGCACCACCTCTATTAACACAATTCAGGCTTTACGGGGGTTTTTTGCTACACACGGCCTCCCTGACACCCTTGTCACTGACAATGGACCCCAATTTACATCCTGCGAATTTCAGATATTCACGAGGGGCAACTCTATTAAACACGTAACATCAGCTCCCTTCCACCCCTCCTCCAACGGGATGGCTGAAGTTATGGTGAGAACCACCAAGGACGCCCTCAGAAAAATTGTTCAAGGCAACTGGCATCGCAGACTCTCCCAATACCTTCTCACCCAGCACACCACACCTTGCACCACCACCGGAAAATCACCAGCGGAACTACGATGGGGACGAAGGCTGATCACCCGTTTAGATAGAATGCACCCAGACAGAGGCAACATTGAAAACGAACATCCCCTTCCATCAAGAACTTTTCCCATTGGACAAACCGTATGGGCCCGTAACTATGCATCGGGACCAAAATGGCTGCAAGGCACCATAATCGACCAAACAGGGCCACTTTCTTACATTATACAAACACAATTCAACGAACACATCCGCAGACATTTAGATCAATTGCGGAAGCGACAACCCCAAAACATTCCACCGCCCACCCCGCCCCGCACATCACCACAAATGCAAACTGAAAACCGACAACTTCCCACATTCTACCAACCAGCACCAGGGGAAGGGGAACAAGAGAACGTCGGAACCCCAAGACGCTCCAGCCGAAGAAGACAACCGCCAGCATATTTACGAGACTTCGAATGGGGGGGCAATACACAACAACGGAGAGGGAGGAATGGTACCAGTTCAGGGGAGGGGTAAGGGGTGATATGTATTCATCAGTTTATTGTTATTGTGTTCACATGTTAATGACATATTAATTAGTTATGTTACAGCAAGTTGGGAAAGGTTCGTGAGGTAAATCTCCCCTGACAGTTCAGCACGCGGCAATTTGACAGCTGTCAAATTGCCGGCAGCCAACACGCAGGCGCAACGTTGACAGCTCCACACGCGGACCCGAGCTGTCAGAAACTAACGCAGACGATTGGCCGAGCCTTCGAGCGGGAAAGCAGCGGGTCCAGGGATTGGCAGAACCAACATTCAGCGGACTATATAAGGGGGCTGTGACCCCACTGTTTTTGCCTTGGTGTACCACAATAAATTGCTAAGCTGAACCTGCTGTCTTCGCGTAATCCTTATCCCCACAATTCAATATCAGCCTTCCACACTACACCAACCAACCACCCTCTCAGAAAATGTAGCCATAATACATAAGTCTGTTTTATACTGACTCAGATTCCTGTTCTATCTAGCCCAGTAGTTCTCACAGATGTTGCTGAATGTACAACTTCAAGTGATCCTTGCTAGTATGATCAACATACAGAGATACAGGAATTCCAGATCAGCAATATTTAAATGGCTATAGGCTCTAATGCTTTTTAATATATATTATTTATTTATTAACATAAAGACCTTGATATTTGGTAAACAGCATGTTGTCTGGGTTTATATTTATAAAGTAATCACTAACAGTTTCTATATTCCAAAGTCCACATAATAGCTTTGCTTGATTTTCACTTCTTCCAATAATATTCTCTTTGCAACCTTAAAATTAATACAATTCTTATTAATTTGATAGGTAACAATATAAAGATTTTTCTAAAATTTCTGTCAATAATAATCACATCAATATCATGCTTCTTTTTTGTCTGGTCATCTTGGTTGCCTCGTCATGAATCCTGTTTACAATTCTTATTTAAATTTATTTTTCCTACAATGTTCAAAACATTTGTACTGGTTAAAATTTTCCCAGAGTTAATTACCTTCCACACTACACCAACCAACCACCCTCTCAGAAAATGTAGCCATATACTCTACAGGTGAAACTCGAAAAATTAGAATATCGTGCAAAAGTTCATTTATTTCAGTAATGTAACTTAAAAGGGGAAACTAATACATGAGATAGACTCATTACATGCAAAGCAAGATAGTTCAAGCCGTGATTTGTCATAATTGTGATGATTATGGCGTACAGCTCATGAAAACCCCAAATCCACAATCTCAGAAAATCCATAAAAATCCATAAAACAAGGAGTGTACATAGAACAATATCGGACCTCTGAAAAATATAAGCATGCATATGTACTCAGTACTTGGTTTGGGCCCCTTTTGCAGGAATTACTGCCTCAATGTGGTGTGGCATGGAAGCTATCAGCCTGTGGCACTGCTGAGGTGTTATGGAAGACCAGGATGCTTCAATAGCGGCCTTCAGCTCTTCTGCATTGTTCGTTCTCATGTCTCATCTTTCTCTTGGCAATGCGGGTTCAGGTCAGGTGAGTTTGCTGGCCAATCAAGCACAGTAATTCCACGGTCATTGAACCAGGTTTTGGTGCTTTTGGCAGTGTGGGCAGGTGCCAAGTCCTGCTGGAAAATGAAGTCAGCATCCCCATAAAGCTCGTCTGCGGAAGGAAGCATGAAGTGCTCCAAAATCTCCTGGTAGACAGCTGCGTTGACCCTGGACTTAATGAAGCACAGTGGACCAATACCAGCAGATGACATGGCTCCCCAAATCAACACAGACTGTGGAAACTTCACACTGGACTTCAAGCATCTTGCAGTGTGTGCCTCTCCATTCTTCCTCCAGACTCTGGGTCCTTGGTTTCCAAATGAGATGCAAAAGTTGCTCTCATCAGAAAAGAGAACTTTGGACCACTGAGCAACAGACCAGGTCTGTTTTTCTTTAGCCCAGGTAAGACGCTTCTGATGTTGTTTGTTGTTCAGGAGCGGCTTGACAAGAGGAATACGACATTTGAAGCCCATGTCCAGGATCTGTCTGTGTGTGGTGGCTCTTGATGCACTGACTCCAGCCTCAGTCCACTCCTTGTGAAAGTCCCCAACACTTTTGAATGGCCTTTTCCTGACAATCCTCTCCAGGCTGCAGTCATCCCTGCTGCTTGTGCACCTTTTTCTTCCACACTTTTCCCTTCCAAATAACTTTCTATTAATGTGCTTTGATACAGCACTTTGGGAACATCCAACTTCTTTTTGCAATTACCCTTTGAGGCTTTCCCTCCTTATGGAGGGTGTCAATGATGGTTTTCTGCACAACTGTCAGGTCAGCAATCTTCCCCATGATTGTGATTCCTACTGAACCAGACTGAGAGACCATTTAAAGGCTCAGGAACCCTTTGCAGGTGTTATGGCTTAATTAGCTGATTAGAGTGGGACACTTTGAGCCTTGAATATTGCACCTTTTCACAATATTCTAATTTTCTGAGATTGTGGATTTGGGGTTTTCATGAGCTGTAAGCCATAATCATCACAATTATGACAGATCACAGCTTGAACTATCTTGCTTTGCATGTAATGAGTCTATCTCATATATTAGTTTCCCCTTTTAAGTTGCATTACTGAAATAAATGAACTTTTGCACGATATTCTAATTTTTTGAGTTTCACCTGTAAATACATAAGTCTGTTTTATACTGACTCAGATTCCTAATCCATCTAGCCCAGTAGTTCTCACAGATGTTGCTGAATGTACAAGCTGGCTGAGGAACAGACCACTCCCAGTAAGAGTAGTAGGGAGGAATGTAATTTTGAATAGGCTCCTACTGAGGAATTTCTGATAATCATTTCTGATAGTTCCTGATAATTAGCAGGAATATGAACACAGTCTAAGTCTTATTACTTTTTCCAGTCCAAGGATGAATTAAAATTAGAATTTAATCTGCATGCTTTTACATGCCTCTAGTTTATTTCCCAGTTGCGTGTTTTGCATCGCAGGTGAACATGAGTGAAATTTTCGATCACTATTTAATTTGCTACAGCATCCAGCCCTTGTTTTATATTGTTATCTGGTGATCATTTAATCTGAGTGAAGCTCGGAGGCAGTCTTCTTTTATTTCCCATGAGTTTTTGCAACAAAGCACTCTGTAGTACAATACAAATGTTGTTTCTCTGAAGGCTTAACTACATACGCTGTTTCTCAAACATTCTTCCATCTGCAGGCATCAGCTTGCTAAAATGTCATATATAGAAGGAGTTCCCTCCTTAGAAATACAAAAGGCACACTTTTATCTCTTTAAAAGATTCTAAAATCATCCATCATTTTCGAAGGTGGATGAGTTACAGCTCTTTGATTGAATCTTCTAGAAAACTATTTTAATATAATTTGAAATCTCAGGCAACAGCGGAATTATTAGTACAAATGGGTCTCACTGACCTTTTCCTGCTCATTCATCAAATGCAGCTACATATTAAGCAAGCTTCAAAGTTTTCATATTCTGTAGTAATTTTTTTTATTAAAAATTAGAATTAAAAAGATAAAGCTTAATAGAAAATGCAAAAAACAAAAAAAGAAAAGAAAGAATAAGAATATAATATATATATTCTTATTTTTTAATTTTCTATAAAATGACTTCCCCTTCACAGCAAGTATATACCACTTTAGGTACTTATTAAAAAGAGGTAAAGGTTCCCCTGCACATGCGTGCTAGTCGTTTCCGACTCTAGGGGACGGTGCTCATCTCCATTTCAAAGCCGAAGAGCCAGCGCTTGTCCGAGGACGTCTCCCTGGTCATGTGGCCGGCATGACTAGACGCCAAAGGTGCATGGAACACTGTTACCTTCCCACCATAGTGGTCCCTATTTTTCTACTTGCATTTTTATGTGCTTTCAAACTGCTAGCACAAGTGTTACTTGTGTTACTTCTTCCCATATTTCGTTTCTTATTTATAAAGAAATCCTTAAAGCCTCATCATTTCAGCAAAAGTCCAGTAAAGGTTACCAGAGATAACACCATACCAATTTAGCTTTGATAAAATAAACCAACTTTATACTCCTTCCTTTTACTTTCAACACTCTTGGTCTTCAGTTTTTTTCTCAAAAATGTCCTAGAACTTTATTTCTTTCATTTTTTTTCTTGGTCCCTTTCCATAAAGTTCTGTAAAGCTTTAACAAGTCTCTCTTGTAAATCCAATATAGGAAAATTATCCAGGTCACTCTTGGCTTGCTACTTGTGTATCCCTTTTAATTATTAAGACATCAACAAGCTTCTTTGTATGTCCAGTGTAGCATGTTTTCTCATATCATGCTTATACAGTAGCTGTCATTTTTAAATCCACTTTCAGTTCAGTCTCAGTCTTCTTAAATATAACTTCTTCATATTTCATACATTCTTTTAAAAACAGTCTATCTAGAGACAGACACTCTTGAAATTAACTTTTGAATTCATTGTTCAAAAATATCCTTTAATATGTCCAAAAAAATATTTTGCTTCATTCTGTATAAGTAAATCAAATCTCAGTGTTCTTCTCCTTTAACAGTAATCTTTAGTTCTTTCTTGTTCTTTCTAGTGTCTACCTTCAAGAAAATTCAAAATGAAAGCATTTTCACATAGGAAGGATCAATTCCAATATCAATTCCAAATCCATCTGGCCCCTTAGTCTATTTGTGTCTTTGAGATAGTAAAAAAAATACTTGTAGCTCGTGTTTTAGAGTTTAGCTGGGGTTTGTTCTCCAAGCTTGTTTTAATATATTTTCTGAACAATTTGTTACCAAACTAGGCAACATCATCAGCAGGATTTTCTTGTCCTACTCACCCGAGCTCACAAATATCCTGTGTGCCATTTGTATCTTTACAAAACCAAATGTCGTATCACCCTTTTGTTGT
The DNA here is from genome assembly GCF_964194415.1 of Vipera berus. Taxonomy (NCBI): domain Eukaryota; kingdom Metazoa; phylum Chordata; class Lepidosauria; order Squamata; family Viperidae; genus Vipera; species Vipera berus. The sequence continues at coordinate 87,779 of NW_027673609.1, forward strand.
ATACTCCAAAATAGGTGCTTTAAAGTCCTAAACTTTGTACTTAAATTTTCTTTTGCTAAGGACTGAAGCAAACTCACTCGATGCTGTAAAACCTGTTAATCCAAAGATTCCTAATAGCTGAAAAGCAATTAGCAAGCAGTATAAAAAAAGTGATTAGAAAAGGATGTATGCATTTCCAGGGTCTTTTTGGAAGGCATTTACCCTGGTTTCAGTAAGCTGGCTATTGCTTCATTTCCCAGAGCTTTAAACCCACTTTGTCTTCTTGTGAGGAGCAGCTGCCTGGAGTACTTATGGATGATCTCAAGTCTTCCCCTCATCTGGAGAGGAATTATGAAAAGCCAGACTACTCACCAGCTTTTCACTCCTCTGCAGTTATCAGCTCTGTTTTAGCAGAGTCATATTTAGTTTGCCATTTCTTCTCTGGAAGTCTTGCAAGTTCCATGGATTTCAGTGGAGCATTTACGAAATTTAGAAATACAGCTTAAGATTTTTGAAGGCATTGGCTCTGTCATGTTATAAAACCCATCCACTTATTTACAAAAATGTGCTAGTGGCATAATAAGCTCTGATCAATAGGAAGTTTAAGGAATCAGTTTAAACGTGCTCAGGTTTTGTTTTTGAACTCATGAATCAGGTTTTAATACAAAATTTAAGTTATTTGTTAACTTTATGGCAATGTAAGATGACAGCTAGACATTATTTTGGACAGAATCATAGAACTTTGTAAGTTTTCAGTTTTGACATGGATCATCTAAACACAACATTCATTTATACATCTTACTTATGTCTCACTATTTAAGAAATTAAATTGTCTTTCACTCCAAGGGGAGCAACAGAGATGATTACTGTGCTGTTGGACAAGTTCCTTTATTAATTTTTCCAGCAATAATCAATCCAAGAATTGCATAAACACCTACAGTAGGCATGTCACTGCCAACCCACGAGCCGGATGCGTCACACCGAAACCGTGCCCACCCCATGGCCGGCAATGGGGAGAAATTTTCCAATACGTCACACGACATCACATGACATTGTGAGTTTGACATGCCTGACCTACAGTATATTCTTTCTGAAAGATAAAAGTGGATAAATTTAAAACTTGCCAGGAAGGCCTTAGACTTACATTGTTAAATCTGATTCTGAAGTATTCTATGATTATCCAGAAGTATTTGGGTAAGTCAGTGAAAATAATAGAGGCATATAGAGTAGATACATGACTAAGTCTTCCAGTTTCTAAGTTAGTTAACTAAGCTGTTGGGCCTTTCACTGCAAAATAAGGCAGGTTAGGGAAGAGAATAAAGGTAAAGGTAAAGGTTCCCCTGCACATGCGTGCTAGTCGTTTCTGACTCTAGGGGCTGGTGCTCATCTCCGTTTCAAAGCCGAAGAGCCAGCGCTTGTCCGAGGACGTCTCCATGGTCATGTGGCTGACATGACTAAATGCCAAAGGCGCACAGAACGCTGTTACCTTCCCACTGTAGTGGTCCCTATTTTTCTATTTGCATTTTTACGTGCTTTCGAACTGCTAGGTTGGCAGAAGCTGGGACGAGTAACAGGCACTCACTCTGCTATGTGGCACTCGGGATTCGACCTGCCAAACTGCCGATCTTCTGATCAACAAGCTCAGTGTCCTAACCCACTGAGCCACCGTGTCCCGAGGAAGAGAATACCCATGCACAATTTCTGTTTATTTTACATCTGTTACTTTTCAATGTTTCCAACCTGTACACAGGTTAGGGGTGGCCCTCATCATTCTCTGGGTTCCATTCCAGTAGAAAACTGCAGATAATAAAATCTAGAATGAGACCTGAGTCTATGGGAGTTGAGAAAGGCATTTGTTCTGGAGTCTGTGGTCATTCTCTTCTTTCCACAGAAGAGTCTTCTATGCAATGTGCCTGGTTTGCTTTTCTTTATTCTCCCTTGGTCACAGGGGATGTTGTTGTTTCTCTCTGGTTGTGTGGCTCCATATGGTTTCCAGAGGCAGTTGGCTTCTTCCATTGATTCCAGATCAGAGTCAGTTCAGTCTGGTCCAGGCAAGTGAGTCGTTAAATTGGTTGTGATTTCCAGCAGCTGGCCTGAATGGCTCATCACCACTGTTGTGCAATTTTTTATATATAAATATACAAACTTCACAGTAATCAGTAACTTAAAATCTCTTTAGACTTAGCACTCCTGTAGTTCTCTATTTTGCCTCCTCTTCCTTCAAGCCCTTTCTTTTTCTATCT
>NW_027673609.1:95000-122015 GCF_964194415.1 Vipera berus
GGAATGTGATCCATAGTGTAGGATACATTAACAATCTTAACACAATTAGTCAAAGCTGAATCACCAAAATTATAACAGCTATGGGTACAATTAATGATTCTAGCACAAGTGATATTCTCATGATGAATGACATTTGGAGTAATCATAGAAAAAGCATTTTTTCTAAGTCTATACGTTGGAGAGCCCCAAAAATACATTGTATCATAGGTGGTAGATATATTAAAATTGGCAAAAAGAGTATAATTTTGAATAGTAGTAGCTGGAGCACAGACAGGAACAATGCAAGAGCTAGTAACTTCATGAGCAGAGGCAGACATTTTTAAGCAAAAATTACTCTGACCAGAAATATTGGCCAGTTGTAGCCACAAATTGAATTGTCCTCTATTTGCTAAATCTTCATGAATTCCTACAGCTGAAGGAATAAAAACCAAAAAACACAGCAACAGTCCAAGTGCTGAACTGATGTTAAGTCGCACGATAATTGCCGACAGGAATAGTTCTGGGGCCAGCTCTAGCTGCGCAGTAGCAAGGTCACGAAAGACATCTGCACTGAGTGTTTTTACATTCCCCATGTTACTGGTGGCTGAGTTCCTACTGGCCGCAAAGGTCTTTTACGCCTTCGTGGTGTTGCACCCATCAAGTTCGGGTTCAATGTCAGGGCTGGATTGAACTCTGGGAGCGGACTGCTCAGCCTCTGGTGCCAGCTCATGTTTGGCTCGGAATGGCTTCACACACCTGGCAGGCACCCACACCGGTCCTGTAGGAGTAAGAACAGATGCATACCCCCTTCCCCAAGTAATCAATTCAGCTGGTCCCTTCCAGGTTGGCTCAGGCAGCTCCTTATATAGCACTTGTGGTCGCTCCAGGGGAAGCTCCTTCCTAAAATGTCTCTCTGCAGGAGTATAAGCTTGATTAGTGATCGTTAAATGATTCAAAGTAAACAACAATACTGGAATCAAAGATTTAAGATCTGAGGGAGTAATTCCCCTTTCTTTTAAATGTTTAAACAACAAAGTTTTAAATGTATGATGTGTACTTTCCACTATAGCTTGGCCTGAACTATTGTATGGAATGCCATGTCAGAGAGAAATATCCCAAGTGCTGCAAAAGTGAGAAAAAGCATTAGAAGTATATGCAGAAGCGTTGTCTGTCTTTAAGACAAGTGATCATCCCATGACAGCCATGGTAGCAAGAAGGTGCTGAATAACATGAGAGGCAGTTTCGCTGCGAAAGGGGGTAACCCACACATAGCCAGAATAAGTATCTATGAAAACATGAAGGTAGGAAGCTGGAGAAAATTGCGGAACGTGATTAACATCCATCTGCCAGAGAGCATTGGCCTCAGTTCCTCTTGGATTAACAGCATCAAAGGGAAAAGAGGGGGGGGGGAGGACCAAGAAGGACAGGCTGAGATAATATCACGAGCCTGAGAAAGTGGAATGTTAAAGGTAGCACGAAGAGATTTAGTATTCTGGTGAAAATAGGAATGGCTAGTCAAAGGGTCAGTAAAAAGTGAAACCACCTTAAAAGAGTGGAGAGCTGCATCGGCTCTATGGTTGCTATCAGAAATAGTATCAGAAAAACCTGTATGGGAGCGAATATGAGCAACAAAAAATGGGGCAGTACGGTCATGCAGGAGAGTTTGAAAAGTAAGGAATAGAGAAAGCAAGTTACGGTCCAAAAGTGGGGATAAATAAGCAAATGCAATATGGTTAAAAAGATTGTAAACATATTGTGAGTCCACAATAAGATTAAAAGGAATTGAATCATGTAATTTAAAGGCTAAAATCACTGCAGCAAGTTCAGCACGCTGGGCGGATGTTTGAGAAGCTGTGAACTTAGTTTTCCATTTGCCATTAACTTGCCAAACAACCACCCCACGGGTACGAGACCCATCTGTGAATAAAGTAATAGCATTAGGAAGAGGGGTAGAAACCTGTGCAGACTGAAAAACAAAAGGTAATTCCTGTAATAAAATCAAATGTTGGTCCTTGGGGGGGTTAAACAATACAGCTCCCACATAATCTACAAAGGCAATCACATAAGCATTAGACATTTGCATAAAGAAATCATGCTGATCCTTGGTGCAAGGCAAATGAATGACTAAAGGATCAAAGCCAGTTAACTGGAGCACGCGATGCCGTACCTTCATTAAAAGATCAGAATATAACACTTCAAGAGGAGATACATTTTTAGCTGGTGTGTGTGGCAAATACAACCATTCTACAATGCATATAGATTTAAGCGTTTCAGGAAAGAATAAGATAGCAGTTGGCTGTAAAGGAGTATGGAAGAGGGCTGCTGACAATGATCGTAAAAGAGGAGCTCTGTTAACCATAACTTTGCGAAGGGCAGAATTGATTTGATGAAGGCAATGCCGCATCGCCGTGGAGACTGGAATCTGCACATCAGGGGTTAAATGTCCTTGCAAGGCAATAAAAAGTGGACGCAACAAAGCAGTAGTTAACCCTAAAAATGGTCTAGCCCAATTAAGATGTCCTAAATTTTTTGCAATTGTGTCAGAGTAAAATGAGATGGAATGCACAGAGCTGGAACAAAAGGAGAAGGAAAAGACTGAAGCATCCGATGACCTAAATATAGGAAGGGAGGTTTTATTTGAACCTTCTCAGGGGCAATAACAAGTCCCGATTTAGCCAAGATTTCCTGTAAGGTTAGTAAACAATTATCAAGTAAAGGCTTTCCAGCTAGCAAGATATCATCCATAAAATGGTAAGCAAAGCATTTTTTGTCTTTGGCTGGATGAACTACAGCTGCAAGAGCTGTAGCTAAAAGTTCTGTGTTAGGAGATTCAGTTCCAGTGTTCTGACACAATTTAATCATCTGAGCAATGGTAGTCTCAGGTTTGGAATAAATTGCTTTCAGGGCTGTTTTGCAGTCCTGATTAGCATTTTCACATGCCAATTGTTTCATCAGAACATCAGCAGCAGTTTCATTTTGAACCTTTTCAGGGACAAACCCTCGGGTGAAATTGCTTTGCAACCCATTTTCTGTAACACTTCTTTTCAGCTCTTTGTAAACTGCAAATGGGACAGACTCATGGACTTGCTGATTTTGAGTGTTTTGGACCACGAGGCAGACAGCCATTAATGGCAATGCCTCCTGGACGTCCTCTGAATTTCCAGAGGCCAATGCAGACTGCACCATTTGCTGAATAGCAGTCTGTGTTTGAGGCTGTTGAGGGTCCAAATTTTGCTGACTCTCAGAGCTCCACCGCCGTGAAGAATTATTATAAGACAGTGGTGGCTGAGGGTCTGGGGGGTACAGGATTGGTGCCTCAGGAATTATTAATTTTGGAGGGTACAAGAGAGGATTGGACAACTCAGTAATAGCTTTACCACAGAGTTGCCAAGTGTGTAGTACTGATACTGGAGTGGTTGAAGCCGGATGCAAATTTTCCCCAATTTCTTGCCAATCATTGGGATTAAGAGACCCATCTGCAGGATACCAAGGGCATAACTTACCAATAATCTTATTTGAAGGGAGGGTTGAATTCCCCCCTCCCTCTCCACAGGGGGGAAGGTACTTAGCAGCTTATTTAGGTGAAAAGAAGATTAAGGTATAAGAGAGGAATCTTACCCCCGTCTCTTCCACGCTGCTTGAATGTTGCCTGATGGTAACTTTGACTTCGGCTGTCTGCAGCCTAGTAACTGGCCATATTACTATGGCCAGTCTTTCATCCACCAGTACGAAGGGAATGCAGGCACCAATGAGGGGGTTGCGGCTCCCCCGTGTTTCTGCAAAAGCCCCATCTATCTGGTCGTCCCTCCAAGGCGGCTCTTCGGACCTTTTAGGACCCCCCAGCAATGCGAAACTGGATGTGGAAGATGAGAGCCATCCTCCAGACGTCTATGTCGGCTGACTTGGCAAACCGGAAGCTGACTTGCAGGAATTTATTCAGGGAAATTCAACAAGTTTGTAAGGTAACAAGTCAATATGTCACTATTTATAAAGTTGATTCAGTGGACACAGTATTTAAAGAAGGAATCACTAGAGATTGGAGCCTTAGTGGAGGAAATGCATAAGATAAATTATACTGTGTTTCCCTGAAAATAAGACCCAACCAAAAAATAAGCCCTACCATGATTTTTAGGGTGGTCCTAATATAAACCCTACCCCAAAAGTAAGCCCCAGAGGTGAGGCGAGGCAAGTAATTCGGCGGGGGTGGCTGCCATGGAGGGAGGTGGCAGGTGGCATGTCCAGTTCATGTCACTTGCATTGGTGCACCTGTGGGGGCCTGGGCAGGAGTACGGAGGATCCAGAGGTCTCTGATGGAGGGGGCGGCTACCAGGGCCTGATTCAGCGAAAGAACCTTGCCAAATCTCTCAGGTCTGGCCCTTTAGCTCCTGGAGCTCCAGGACCCCATGGCATGGCGCTGCTGACCATGAAAGACTGTCTCTCTTTGCCCACAGCTGCTGTGACTAGGATGGGACAGGCAGCCACACAGTCTCCCAGCACATCCAGCAAGCCAGATCATGTGCCTCCCCGCCCAACCCCCACATCTCTGCCTCCACCTGCTGCTTGGAGGGCTGGACCGGCGATCGTTGCGCTTAGACACACCTACACTGCATGGGCTGCAGAGTCCCAGCTGCCACTTTGGAATCAGGGCTCCCCGACCTTCTGGTTCGATGGGGCTGTCGCAGGTGGGGTGGCAGCATCCAGCAATAGGTGGAAGCAGAGGCACAGGGGGAGGAGAGGAGTTACCACCACCCATCTCTTCTGCAATTCAATGGTGAAGCATTACTCCCTGTTTTAAGCTCCACCTTTCACTGATGTTTTGGGGCCATCCTCTTGTATTGGCAATGACTGTTCCTACACCTTGGTTACAGTGATCATGCATTCTCCCTTCCTGCAGGTTTGTTGGAAATTCTGCTCCTTCCTTCCTTCCACCTCACAACAATCACTGGTCCCTCCTTTCTCACTACCCTGCATCGCCCCATGTCTCCCTTCTCTGTTCTGGACAGCCCTGTCTCCTGCCAATTCTGTTCCTGGTGTGTGTTCCTCATTTGTATGGAAGGACGCTAAGCTCTGGGAAAGCTATGCCAGCTGGAGTTGGGCAAGGGGCCAGGCTCCCCTTCTCCGATGGATCTGCAAAGCTGTTGAGATTTTGCATGAATCCGCTTACTTCAGGGCTGGCGCTTGCTAAGGGGCTGGATTCACACATACACTCAGCTTCTTCCAAAAACCATAGCTATCCTCAGCTGATAAGGAGGAAACTGTGTTGGACTCTGATGGGTGGGGTGGGTTTCTTTGAATGGAAACCAGGCACAGCTTCCCTTAAGTGTAATCTGTCTTATTTTTTGTTCCCTTCCTTGACTTTGGTTTTCCTTGCCACCAGAGTATCCACATGTGGCTCTGATGTTCCCAGGGCTTCTGTGCCTCGACTCTGGCGCTGTGCCACCATCTGATGCTTTTGTTCCCTTTCTTGACTGTTCTCATTTCCTGCATGCCACCATTCTGGCACTGCCACCACTGGGCATTGACTCTCTGATCTTGCCACTCTTTGTCACTTAAGTATAGTCTGCCTTTTGTTTCCCTTCCTTCAATTTGGTGCCGCCATTGCTTTCCCTTGCCACCAGCATACCCACTGCGTCTTCTCTTGTTCTCATCTTCAGACGGCCTGCATGCCTAGATTCTGGTTTCTAGACCTGTCAAATTGACGGTCCGGTCTGTGAGGAAAGAACGGAAGAAGTGACCAAACACGAATCTGGACCCTGATCGAAAGGAATGCCCACGGTTGTAGGTGGTAGTTCCCCTATCCGCTCTTTGGAAAGGTTGGATAATGCCTGGCGTTTCTCCCTGCATTCCGTCAGATAAGGATTCGGCGCCTCCCCAAATAGCTTTCCACCGTGGTACGGAGCAGCTGCTAAGCGCCACTTGGACCGGACATCAGCCCGCCAACGCTTAAGCCACAAGAGTCTGTGAGCGGTGACATTAGATGCCATGGATCGAGACAAAAATCTGGCAGCACGTAGTGACGCATCCGCCGTGAATTCTGAGGCAGCACTAACTTGCTCAAATCCTGGTGCAAGCGCACTTCCTCCAGTGGGATTCTGGTCTGTAGTTGACAGAGCCAGAGAATGGAGGATCTGGTGAAAAAAGGAGGCGGAATTAGCCGCTCTTAGGGCCCATGTCACCTCCAGAGCTTCAGCCATATCTCCTGACACTGCAGAGGAAGAGAACAATGGCGTTAATGGTTCATCCACAGCAGGAACATCTAACATCTAATGAAGAGCCTTGGTGGAGCAGTGGGATCTGGAAGTCAGGTCTCTCGCTACAAGGAACCATTTCCACCTGTGCTGTCCTGGTAAATGGAGATAACATTGACTCTCCTTATGGGGACAGAGCCCCTGGGACAGTTGAAATAGAAGGAGCAAGCTGTGGATCAAAGTCTCCATGGGATCTGGAGATATCATTCCAGATGCCTCAGCACCTATGTGCCCTGGAGAATTGTTTCTCTAAGGCCTGGTGCCTCCTGCTGGCCTCCTTCTCAGCCGCCTTAGAAGATTTCTTGACCGAAATAGCCTTGGCCTTTAGTTTGCCAGTCGCCTCCTGGGTGGAGGATTCTGTTCTGTACCAGCCTGCTACCAGCCCTGCAGCAAAAGCAGGGACAACCCCTTTACAAACGGCAAGAGGCTGGAATAAAGCCTGCCAAATTTATTCACATAAAACAGAGCAAGACAAGACACCAACCATAAAACACGAGCTAAGAAGCAGGAACAATCCAAGTGGTTGCCTTCAGCAAACCAGCCCTCCCACACATTCCCTTTAAATACAGTTCAGGGCGTGGCCTCTCTGTGCCTCCTTCCGAGGTGCCCCATTGCCTTCCTCTGTTTACTCCTGACTGACTGCCTCCTGCTCGGGCGTCCTTGAACAGGGCCAGCTGTGGGTCATCTTCATCCACGCTGTCAGGCTCACACAGCTGGGTCTGCATCGTGACCAGATGAGAGGGGCCTGGCTGGGGGCTCTCATCAAGCTGTCCAACCCCCTCAGCAAGCTCTTCAACACCCCCCTCCTCCTCCTCTGAGTCGTCCGACCCAACTGCCGAACCCACAGGCTGACCCTGAATCACAACAGATTTATTTATTTATTTATTTATTTATTTATTTATTTATTTATTTATTTATTTATTTATTTATTTATTTAATTTTTATACCGCCCTTCTCCCGAAGGACTCAGGGCGGTGTACAGGGCAATAAATATCAAAATAATAAATACAAAAGTTAAAAGAAGTTAAAAGAATTAAATAATCACGCCCAATATAATACAATGCTCAAAACTATGTTAAAATTAGATCCAACCCTAAACCCATCCAACCAGGCCAGATTGTTCAAATAAATAAGTTTTTAAATCGCACCGGAAGGAGCGGAGGTCGGGGGGCCATCCGGAGCTCAACCGGCAAGCGGTTCCACAGGTCTGGCGCGCCCACAGAGAACGGCCTCCCCCTGGGGGCCACCAGTCGGCATTCTCTGATCGGAGGCACCCTGAGGAGGCCCTCTCTGTGGGAGCGCACTGGACGGAGGGAGGTTGATGACTTAGACTTCCTTTTCTTGGAAGTGCTGGGGGCATCTGGAGAAGTTTGAGATGCCAAGTCGTCTGCCATTGCAATCAGAGATATCTCAGTGATATGCTGAGAGGGATCTCAAAAGCAGATATACCCTCAGTGGTGTGCTGAGAGCAGGGGTCGGCAACTTCGGCTCTTTTATGACTCGTGGACTTCAACTCCCAGAATTCCTGAGCCAGCTATGCTGGCTCAGGAATTCTGGGAGTTGAAGTCCACGAGTCATAAAAGAGCCGAGGTTGCCGACCCCTGGCTGAGAGTAATCTCAATATTAGGGAGCAGAGTACTGAAAGGAGGCAGAGCCCATTAAGGTAATAAGCCACCTACTCGAGGGTCAATTGTGGCTGCAGAACCAAACTAATGGTACTGCCCTCACACACTCAATGCTCCTGATGGCAGCAGGCCAAATAGCTCACTTAGTCACTGTAAGACCAACTTACTAGTGACAGCCAATTCACGTGTCTCACTTGGTGACGTATTCCACTTAGTGATGGTCAGGCCAAGTCAACGGTAAGAGCCAGTGCACGTGTAGGTCACTTAGAAGCGGCAAGACCAACTCAATGGTAACAGACAACACATGTGTTTCGCTTAGTGATGTGTTTCACTTAGTGGCGGTCAGACCAAAGTCAACGGTAACAGCTAGTGCACGTGTAGGTCACTTAGAGGTGGCAAGACCAACTCAATGGTAATAGGCAGGACTTGTTTCACTTAGTGACGTGTTTCACTTAGTGACGAACAGGCCAAGTCAATGGTAACAGCCAGTGCACGTGTAGGTCACTTAGAGGTGGCAAGACCAACTCAATGGAAACAGACAACACATGTGTTTCACTTAGTGACATGTTTCACTTAGTGACGGTCAGACCAAATCAACGGTAACAGCCAGTGCATGTGTAGGTCACTTAGAGGTGGCAAGACCAACTCAATGGTAACAGCTAACACATGTGTTTCATTTAGTGACATTTTTCACTTAGTGACGGTCAGACCAAAGTCAACGGTAACAGACAGTGCACATGTAGGTCACTTAGAGGTGGCAAGACCAACTCAATGGTAACAGCTAACACATGTGTTTCTCTTAGTGATGTGTTTCACTTAGTGACGCTTATACCAAGTCAACAGTAACAGCCAGTGCACGTGTAGGTCACTCAGAGATGGCAAGACCAACTCAATGGTAACAGACAACACATGTGTTTCACTTAGTGATGTGTTTCACTTAGTGGCGGAGAGGGCAAGTCAATGGTAACAGCCAATGCACGTGTAGGTCACTTAGAGATGGCAAGACCAACTCAATGGTAATAGGCAAGACTTGTTTCACTTAGTGATGTGTTTCACTTAGTGACGGTCAGGCCAAGTCAACGGTAACAGCCAGTGAACGTGTAGGTCACTTAGAGGTGGCAAGACCAACTCAATGGTAAAAGACAACACATGTGTTTCACTTAGTGACGTGTTTCACTTAGTGGCGGAGAGGGCAAGTCAATGGTAACAGCCAATGCACGTGTAGGTCACTTAGAGATGGCAAGATCAACTCAATGGTAACAGACAACACATCTGTTTCACTTAGTGACGTGTTTCACTTAGTGGCGGAGAGGGCAAGTCAATGGTAACAGCCAATGCACGCGTAGTTCACTTAGAGGTGGCAAGACCAACTCAATGGTAACAGACAACACATGTGTTTCACTTAGTGACGTGTTTCACTTAGTGGCGGAGAGGGCAAGTCAATGGTAACAGCCAATGCACGTGTAGGTCACTTAGAGGTGGCAAGACCAACTCAATGGTAACAGACAACACATGTGTTTCACTTAGTGACGTGTTTCACTTAGTGGCGGAGAGTGCAAGTCAACGATAACAGCCAGTGCACGTGTAGGTCACTTAGAGGCGGCAAGATCAACTCAATGGTAACAGACAACACATGTGTTTCACTTAGTGACATGTTTCACTTAGTGGCGGAGAGGGCAAGTCAATGGTAACAGCCAATGCACGTGTAGGTCACTTAGAGGTGGCAAGACCAACTCAATGGTAACAGACAACACATGTGTTTCACTTAGTGACGTGTTTCACTTAGTGGCGGAGAGGGCAAGTCAATGGTAACAGCCAATGCACGTGTAGGTCACTTAGAGGTGGCAAGACCAACTCAATGGTAACAGACAACACATGTGTTTCACTTAGTGACGTGTTTCACTTAGTGGCGGAGAGGGCAAGTCAATGGTAACAGCCAATGCACGTGTAGGTCACTTAGAGATGGCAAGACCAACTCAATGGTAACAGACAACACATGTGTTTCACTTAGTGATGTGTTTCACTTAGTGGCGGAGAGGGCAAGTCAATGGTAACAGCCAATGCACGTGTAGGTCACTTAGAGATGGCAAGACCAACTCAATGGTAACAGACAACACATCTGTTTCACTTAGTGATGTGTTTCACTTAGTGGCGGAGAGGGCAAGTCAATGGTAACAGCCAATGCACGCGTAGTTCACTTAGAGGTGGCAAGACCAACTCAATGGTAACAGACAACACATGTGTTTCACTTAGTGATGTGTTTCACTTAGTGGCGGAGAGGGCAAGTCAATGGTAACAGCCAATGCACGTGTAGGTCACTTAGAGATGGCAAGACCAACTCAATGGTAACAGACAACACATGTGTTTCACTTAGTGATGTGTTTCACTTAGTGGCGGAGAGGGCAAGTCAATGGTAACAGCCAATGCACGCGTAGTTCACTTAGAGGTGGCAAGACCAACTCAATGGTAACAGACAACACATGTGTTTCACTTAGTGACGTGTTTCACTTAGTGGCGGAGAGGGCAAGTCAATGGTAACAGCCAATGCACGTGTAGGTCACTTAGAGGTGGCAAGACCAACTCAATGGTAACAGACAACACATGTGTTTCACTTAGTGACGTGTTTCACTTAGTGGCGGAGAGTGCAAGTCAACGATAACAGCCAGTGCACGTGTAGGTCACTTAGAGGCGGCAAGATCAACTCAATGGTAACAGACAACACATGTGTTTCACTTAGTGACATGTTTCACTTAGTGGCGGAGAGGGCAAGTCAATGGTAACAGCCAATGCACGTGTAGGTCACTTAGAGGTGGCAAGACCAACTCAATGGTAACAGACAACACATGTGTTTCACTTAGTGACGTGTTTCACTTAGTGGCGGAGAGGGCAAGTCAATGGTAACAGCCAATGAACGTGTAGGTCACTTAGAGGTGGCAAGACCAACTCAATGGTAACAGACAACACATGTGTTTCACTTAGTGACGTGTTTCACTTAGTGGCAGAGAGGGCAAGTCAATGGTAACAGCCAATGCACATGTAGGTCACTTAGAGATGGCAAGACCAACTCAATGGTAACAGACAACACATGTGTTTCACTTAGTGACGTGTTTCACTTAGTGGAGGAGAGGGCAAGTCAATGGTAACAGCCAATGCACGTGTAGGTCACTTAGAGATTGCAAGACCAACTCAATGGTAACAGACAACACATGTGTTTCACTTAGTGACGTGTTTCACTTAGTGGCGGAGAGGGCAAGTCAATGGTAACAGCCAATGCACGTGTAGGTCACTTAGAGGTGGCAAGACCAACTCAATGGTAACAGACAACACATGTGTTTCACTTAGTGACGTGTTTCACTTAGTGGCGGAGAGGGCAAGTCAATGGTAACAGCCAATGCACGTGTAGGTCACTTAGAGGTGGCAAGACCAACTCAATGGTAACAGACAACACATTTGTTTCACTTAGTGACGTGTTTCACTTAGTGGAGGAGAAGGCAAGTCAATGGTAACAGCCAATGCACGTGTAGGTCACTTAGAGATTGCAAGACCAACTCAATGGTAACAGACAACACATGTGTTTCACTTAGTGACGTGTTTCACTTAGTGGCGGAGAGGGCAAGTCAATGGTAACAGCCAATGCACGTGTAGGTCACTTAGAGGTGGCAAGACCAACTCAATGGTAACAGACAACACATTTGTTTCACTTAGTGACGTGTTTCACTTAGTGGAGGAGAGGGCAAGTCAATGGTAACAGCCAATGCACGTGTAGGTCACTTAGAGATTGCAAGACCAACTCAATGGTAACAGACAACACATGTGTTTCACTTAGTGACGTGTTTCACTTAGTGGCAGAGAGGGCAAGTCAATGGTAACAGCCAATGCACGTGTAGGTCACTTAGAGATGGCAAGACCAACTCAATGGTAACAGACAACACATGTGTTTCACTTAGTGACGTGTTTCACTTAGTGGCGGAGAGGGCAAGTCAATGGGAACAGCCAATGCACGTGTAGGTCACTTAGAGGTGGCAAGACCAACTCAATGGTAACAGACAACACATGTGTTTCACTTAGTGACGTGTTTCACTTAGTGGCGGAGAGGGCAAGTCAATGGTAACAGCCAATGCACGTGTAGGTCACTTAGAGGTGGCAAGACCAACTCAATGGTAACAGACAACACATGTGTTTCACTTAGTGACGTGTTTCACTTAGTGGCGGAGAGGGCAAGTCAATGGTAACAGCCAATGCACGTGTAGGTCACTTAGAGGTGGCAAGACCAACTCAATGGTAACAGACAACACATGTGTTTCACTTAGTGACGTGTTTCACTTAGTGGCGGAGAGGGCAAGTCAATGGTAACAGCCAATGCACGTGTAGGTCACTTAGAGGTGGCAAGACCAACTCAATGGTAACAGACAACACATGTGTTTCACTTAGTGACGTGTTTCACTTAGTGGCGGAGAGGGCAAGTCAATGGTAACAGCCAATGCACGTGTAGGTCACTTAGAGGTGGCAAGACCAACTCAATGGTAACAGACAACACATGTGTTTCACTTAGTGACGTGTTTCACTTAGTGGCGGAGAGGGCAAGTCAATGGTAACAGCCAATGCACGTGTAGGTCACTTAGAGGTGGCAAGACCAACTCAATGGTTACAGACAACACATGTGTTTCACTTAGTGACGTGTTTCACTTAGTGGCGGAGAGGGCAAGTCAATGGTAACAGCCAATGCACGTGTAGGTCACTTAGAGGTGGCAAGACCAACTCAATGGTAACAGACAACACATTTGTTTCACTTAGTGACGTGTTTCACTTAGTGGCGGAGAGGGCAAGTCAATGGTAACAGCCAATGCACGTGTAGGTCACTTAGAGGTGGCAAGACCAACTCAATGGTAACAGACAACACATGTGTTTCACTTAGTGACGTGTTTCACTTAGTGGCGGAGAGGGCAAGTCAATGGTAACAGCCAATGCACGTGTAGGTCACTTAGAGGTGGCAAGACCAACTCAATGGTAACAGACAACACATGTGTTTCACTTAGTGACGTGTTTCACTTAGTGGCGGAGAGGGCAAGTCAATGGTAACAGCCAATGCACGTGTAGGTCACTTAGAGGTGGCAAGACCAACTCAATGGTAACAGACAACACATGTGTTTCACTTAGTGACGTGTTTCACTTAGTGGCGGAGAGGGCAAGTCAATGGTAACAGCCAATGCACGTGTAGGTCACTTAGAGGTGGCAAGACCAACTCAATGGTAACAGACAACACATGTGTTTCACTTAGTGACGTGTTTCACTTAGTGGCGGAGAGGGCAAGTCAATGGTAACAGCCAATGCACGTGTAGGTCACTTAGAGGTGGCAAGACCAACTCAATGGTAACAGACAACACATGTGTTTCACTTAGTGACGTGTTTCACTTAGTGGCGGAGAGGGCAAGTCAATGGTAACAGCCAATGCACGTGTAGGTCACTTAGAGGTGGCAAGACCAACTCAATGGTAACAGACAACACATGTGTTTCACTTAGTGACGTGTTTCACTTAGTGGCGGAGAGGGCAAGTCAATGGTAACAGCCAATGCACGTGTAGGTCACTTAGAGGTGGCAAGACCAACTCAATGGTAACAGACAACACATGTGTTTCACTTAGTGACGTGTTTCACTTAGTGGCGGAGAGGGCAAGTCAATGGTAACAGCCAATGCACGTGTAGGTCACTTAGAGGTGGCAAGACCAACTCAATGGTAACAGACAACACATGTGTTTCACTTAGTGACGTGTTTCACTTAGTGGCGGAGAGGGCAAGTCAATGGTAACAGCCAATGCACGTGTAGGTCACTTAGAGGTGGCAAGACCAACTCAATGGTAACAGACAACACATGTGTTTCACTTAGTGACGTGTTTCACTTAGTGGCGGAGAGGGCAAGTCAATGGTAACAGCCAATGCACGTGTAGGTCACTTAGAGGTGGCAAGACCAACTCAATGGTAACAGACAACACATGTGTTTCACTTAGTGACGTGTTTCACTTAGTGGCGGAGAGGGCAAGTCAATGGTAACAGCCAATGCACGTGTAGGTCACTTAGAGGTGGCAAGACCAACTCAATGGTAACAGACAACACATGTGTTTCACTTAGTGACGTGTTTCACTTAGTGGCGGAGAGGGCAAGTCAATGGTAACAGCCAATGCACGTGTAGGTCACTTAGAGGTGGCAAGACCAACTCAATGGTAACAGACAACACATGTGTTTCACTTAGTGACGTGTTTCACTTAGTGGCGGAGAGGGCAAGTCAATGGTAACAGCCAATGCACGTGTAGGTCACTTAGAGATGGCAAGACCAACTCAATGGTAACAGACAACACATGTGTTTCACTTAGTGACGTGTTTCACTTAGTGGCGGAGAGGGCAAGTCAATGGTAACAGCCAATGCACGTGTAGGTCACTTAGAGGTGGCAAGACCAACTCAATGGTAACAGACAACACATGTGTTTCACTTAGTGACGTGTTTCACTTAGTGGCGGAGAGGGCAAGTCAATGGTAACAGCCAATGCACGTGTAGGTCACTTAGAGGTGGCAAGACCAACTCAATGGTAACAGACAACACATGTGTTTCACTTAGTGACGTGTTTCACTTAGTGGCGGAGAGGGCAAGTCAATGGTAACAGCCAATGCACGTGTAGGTCACTTAGAGGTGGCAAGACCAACTCAATGGTAACAGACAACACATGTGTTTCACTTAGTGACGTGTTTCACTTAGTGGCGGAGAGGGCAAGTCAATGGTAACAGCCAATGCACGTGTAGGTCACTTAGAGGTGGCAAGACCAACTCAATGGTAACAGACAACACATGTGTTTCACTTAGTGACGTGTTTCACTTAGTGGCGGAGAGGGCAAGTCAATGGTAACAGCCAATGCACGTGTAGGTCACTTAGAGGTGGCAAGACCAACTCAATGGTAACAGACAACACATGTGTTTCACTTAGTGACGTGTTTCACTTAGTGGCGGAGAGGGCAAGTCAATGGTAACAGCCAATGCACGTGTAGGTCACTTAGAGGTGGCAAGACCAACTCAATGGTAACAGACAACACATGTGTTTCACTTAGTGACGTGTTTCACTTAGTGGCGGAGAGGGCAAGTCAATGGTAACAGCCAATGCACGTGTAGGTCACTTAGAGGTGGCAAGACCAACTCAATGGTAACAGACAACACATGTGTTTCACTTAGTGACGTGTTTCACTTAGTGGCGGAGAGGGCAAGTCAATGGTAACAGCCAATGCACGTGTAGGTCACTTAGAGGTGGCAAGACCAACTCAATGGTAACAGACAACACATGTGTTTCACTTAGTGACGTGTTTCACTTAGTGGCGGAGAGGGCAAGTCAATGGTAACAGCCAATGCACGTGTAGGTCACTTAGAGGTGGCAAGACCAACTCAATGGTAACAGACAACACATGTGTTTCACTTAGTGACGTGTTTCACTTAGTGGCGGAGAGGGCAAGTCAATGGTAACAGCCAATGCACGTGTAGGTCACTTAGAGGTGGCAAGACCAACTCAATGGTAACAGACAACACATGTGTTTCACTTAGTGACGTGTTTCACTTAGTGGCGGAGAGGGCAAGTCAATGGTAACAGCCAATGCACGTGTAGGTCACTTAGAGGTGGCAAGACCAACTCAATGGTAACAGACAACACATGTGTTTCACTTAGTGACGTGTTTCACTTAGTGGCGGAGAGGGCAAGTCAATGGTAACAGCCAATGCACGTGTAGGTCACTTAGAGGTGGCAAGACCAACTCAATGGTAACAGACAACACATGTGTTTCACTTAGTGACGTGTTTCACTTAGTGGCGGAGAGGGCAAGTCAATGGTAACAGCCAATGCACGTGTAGGTCATTTAGAGGTGGCAAGACCAACTCAATGGTCATTGCT
This sequence comes from Vipera berus, assembly GCF_964194415.1. NCBI lineage: Eukaryota > Metazoa > Chordata > Lepidosauria > Squamata > Viperidae > Vipera > Vipera berus. The sequence continues at coordinate 110,773 of NW_027673609.1, forward strand.
TCAGATGTACCAGAAGCAAAAGCGGGTCAGTGGAGGCAACAGGAGACTTGAGTCTTTGCAGAGTCTGGCTTGCAATTTTGCTAATGTCTCCCAGTCTCAGGTGCATTCACTGATCTATTGGGTGTGGCCCAGGTAGAAGGGTGGGGCCAGTCCTATAAAAGCCTGCTGGCTGAGCTGAGCGCTTCAGTCTTTTGGAGCCAGCCCTGGGGAAAGAAGCACTGCTGGATGGTGACCTGTCCTGCAGGCTGTTACAAAGGATAAGTAGTCAATGGGGAATTTGGGGTGTCTTTCTTTCTTTCCCAGTTTCACTGAGGTTCAGGCTTTTTCCTTTTAAAGTGATGGGGATGGAAATTGAATGTGTTTGGCAGCCAACTAAAAGCTGTAACAGGCAGTGGGAAATAACCATATTTCCTACTGCCTATTGCAGCTTTTAGTTGGTTCCCAAACATACTCAATTTCCACTCTAAATATTGCAGTTTGGGTGGCAGGATATGGACCTTTTGAAATGTCTTCCCACAGCCCAGGTCCAGAGTTTTGCAGTCTACTGCAAAGGGCCCTTTAGCTTGCCTGCCAGGTGGTGCTCGTGGGCCCCACTTTCCAGGTATTTAGAGACAAGGTAGGGATGCATCTCTTTTGCGGAGCTTTTGATTTCTGAATGATTCTCTTGTGTAATTTTAAGAGCAATTTTAATTGCATTATTTATAGATTACCTGTTAGTATTTTTTGAGGCACTTAGATGGTAGAAGAAACAAAAGCTGGATAGACATAAAGCAACTTAGAAATGTACAAATGTAAAATTAGAAATAGCTCTAAACACAGGTTATACCTTAAACCTTAGTCTACTAAGCAATAGGAATAAACGTAACCTAAACTTTTAAAATTGCTAAGGTTTATTGCTGCCCACAGTTATAACATAAAAAAAAAACCAGAAATGTAACCATCACTGTGCCTGCAGCACCAGTACTTTTGTTTTTTTAAATCATCAAGGTGCCTACCATGATAAAAAAAAAATACCAATTGAAAATTGGAGCAATGTTATGCCATTGAAATTAGTTCAAATTAAGCTTTGGGAATAAGTTTCAGATCGAAGCTCGGTCAAAGAGATGTATGATTATCCTATTCTCAAATCCTCTGAGGGTTGGGCAAAGAGGAGAGATTTAGAAAGACCTCCAGGGGCCATCTTAGCAACAAAATCCAAAACAAAGAGATAGGACAAGGTAGTTGAGTAGTATTTGCAGCAAGCTAGTGGCTGGTGAAACGCAGAATTGTTCCAATAGTTTGGGTCCTATTCAGTTCACACTCTTTTTTCTGAGCATAGATAGGGTCAACGTCAGTAGCTGTTTTGTATTAAGCAATTTAGTGATTTGCATTTAGCACTCTTTGGGGACAAGAAGCAGTCTGTAACCACCTGTTTCTCCCTCTTTCTAGAATTAGCCTGCTCGATGGATGGACGTAGAGCCCTTCTGCAAAGACCGTTCATCAGCCTGCCTTTTGGAGAAGAGAGATACCAAGAAGACCACGTTTGCCTTTGTGTGGCGGGACAGTGAGAGCTTGGAGTTTACAGGTAAGGAGCGGGTGATTTGAGTCACATTTCTTAATGGGCACTGTTTTTTACTTAAGCTTTTTTGTCCTTTTTTGCAGAGTAAACGTATTCAGCTGGAGTCATCCTGCTCAGAAGACATTGCACCTGCATGTTTCCAGATGAAGGAAGGGGGGCCCCCCCTACGTCATCGCAGATGGAGTTACTTGTACGCTGCTGCAGCTGCTGCTACGAAGGAACCCCGGGAAAGAGCTTTGACACATGCCCAGAATGATTGAGATGGAGGAGAACAGAGCAGAGAATGGGTGGGGTGATGGGTGGGGTGGCTTTTTTTGAATGGAAAGCTGGCACAGCTAACCTTAAGTGTAATGTTTTTTTTCTTTCATTCCCTTCCTTGACTTTGGTGCCGCCATTGCTTTAACTCGCTGCCAGCGTACCCGCCGTATCTTATCTTTTTCTGATCTTCAGAGAGCCTGCGTGCCTCGCTTCTGGCACGACAACTCTCTGATGCTTTCATTCCCTTCCTTGACTTTGGTGCCGCCATTGCTTTAACTCGCTGCCAGCGTACCCGCCGTATCTTATCTTTTTCTGATCTTCAGAGAGCCTGCGTGCCTCGCTTCTGGCACTACAACTCTCTGATGCTTTCATTCCCTTCCTTGACTTTGGTGCCGCCATTGCTTTAACTCGCTGCCAGCGTACCTGCCGTATCTTATCTTTTTCTGATCTTCAGAGAGCCTGCGTGCCTCGCTTCTGGCACGACAACTCTCTGATGCTTTCATTCCCTTCCTTGACTTTGGTGCCGCCATTGCTTTAACTCGCTGCCAGCGTACCCGCCGTATCTTATCTTTTTCTGATCTTCAGAGAGCCTGCGTGCCTCGCTTCTGGCACTACAACTCTCTGATGCTTTCATTCCCTTCCTTGACTTTGGTGCTGCCATTGCTTTCACTTGCTGCCAGCTTACCTGCTGTATCTCATTTTTTTTCTGATGTTCTCATTGCCTGTGTGGTTCCATTCTGGCACTGCCACCACTTGGCATTGACTCTCTGATCTTGGCACTCTTTATCTCTTAAGTGTAGTCTGCCTTTTTTCCCCCCTTCCTTTGTTGCCACCATTGTTTTCCTTTGCTGCCAGAGTACCCGCCGTATCTTCTCTAACTGATGTTCATTGCCTACATGCCTCAATTCAAGCACAGCCACCATTGATCAGAGTTGTCAGTGCCCAGTGGTGGCAGGGCCACAATGGAGGCACGCAGGCAATAACAACAAGAAAGCTAGAGAAGATACGGCAGGTAAGCTGGCAGAAAGGGAAAGCAATGATGGTACCAAAATCAAAGAAGGGAACAAAAGCATCCGGTGGATTATGTCTTTTTAGTGTAGAGTGGCAAGTTCAGAGAGTCAATGCCCACTGGTGGCAGTGCTGTGATTGAGGAATATTAGGCAATTTGAACATGAGAGCTGGAAAAGATAGGGCAGGTACGCTGGTGGCAAGGGAAAGCAATGGCGGCACCAAACTCAAGGAAGGGAACAAAAGGCAGACTACACTTAAGAGACAAAGAGTGGCAAGATCAGAGAGTGGGTGACAGTGTGACTGCTTTTTATTGCCACCAGCTTACCCACCGTATCTTCCCTTGTGATATTCCCAGGGCCTGCGTACCTCTGATCCTGCCAATCTTTGCCCCTCAAGTGTAGCCTGCATTATGTTTGCTTTGCATGGAGGAATGCATCTGCTTCCCCGCAGGCCCGGCCCATTCCAAGGGGGGGCTAGACTCACGCATACACTCAGCTTCTTACAAAAACCATAGATCTCCTCAGCTGATCACGAGAAAAATGTGTCTGGTCTGTATTTTAAGGCAGAAAAGCAAAGTGTCAACTCTATAAATAAACCGGCTGCAGCCATCTTACTAGGTCTTGGTTGCCACAAGAAGGGGAGGGCGAAGGGGGGAATTTTTTTAACCCGGAACAATTCTTTCTCCTGTAAGAACCAAGGTCACCTGCCGATTAGACTGGGGAGGGAGGGGGTTGAGCATTCTGTAAGAAAGCACATCAGTCTATTCTATTGGGAAGGGTAGCTGATTGCACAGCACTGGGCTGCAAAGTTTAACTTTGTAATAGTGTAACTCTTTGGAGGGAATTTCAGACTTGATTTCACTTTTGACTGTGCTGATACTTTGTTAACCAACAAACATGTTGTTTGAGGAAACCTCTAGCTGTTTTGTTTTGTTTTGTTTTGTTTTGTTTTGTTTTGTTTTGTTTTGTTTTGTTTTGTTTTGTTTTGTTTTGTTTTGTTTTGTTTTGTTTTGTTTTGTTTTGTTTTGTTTTGTTTTGTTTTGTTTTGTTTTGTTTTGTTTTGTTTTGTTTTGTTTTGTTTTGTTTTGTTTTGTAAGGCAAGGCAAGGCAAGGCAAGGCAAGGCAAGGCAAGGCAAGGCAAGGCAAGGCAAGGCAAGGCAAGGCAAGGCAAGGCAAGGCAAGGCAAGGCAAGGCAAGGCAAGGCAAGGCAAGGCAAGGCAAGGCAAGGCAAGGCAAGGCAAGGCAAGGCAAGGCAAGGCAAGGCAAGGCAAGGCAAGGCAAGGCAAGGCAAGGCAAGGCAAGGCAAGGCAAGGCAAGGCAAGGCAAGGCAAGGCAAGGCAAGGCAAGGCAAGGCAAGGCAAGGCAAGGCAAGGCAAGGCAAGGCAAGGCAAGGCAAGGCAAGGCAAGGCAAGGCAAGGCAAGGCAAGGCAAGGCAAGGCAAGGCAAGGCAAGGCAAGGCAAGGCAAGGCAAGGCAAGGCAAGGCAAGGCAAGGCAAGGCAAGGCAAGGCAAGGCAAGGCAAGGCAAGGCAAGGCAAGGCAAGGCAAGGCAAGGCAAGGCAAGGCAAGGCAAGGCAAGGCAAGGCAAGGCAAGGCAAGGCAAGGCAAGGCAAGGCAAGGCAAGGCAAGGCAAGGCAAGGCAAGGCAAGGCAAGGCAAGGCAAGGCAAGGCAAGGCAAGGCAAGGCAAGGCAAGGCAAGGCAAGGCAAGGCAAGGCAAGGCAAGGCAAGGCAAGGCAAGGCAAGGCAAGGCAAGGCAAGGCAAGGCAAGGCAAGGCAAGGCAAGGCAAGGCAAGGCAAGGCAAGGCAAGGCAAGGCAAGGCAAGGCAAGGCAAGGCAAGGCAAGGCAAGGCAAGGCAAGGCAAGGCAAGGCAAGGCAAGGCAAGGCAAGGCAAGGCAAGGCAAGGCAAGGCAAGGCAAGGCAAGGCAAGGCAAGGCAAGGCAAGGCAAGGCAAGGCAAGGCAAGGCAAGGCAAGGCAAGGCAAGGCAAGGCAAGGCAAGGCAAGGCAAGGCAAGGCAAGGCAAGGCAAGGCAAGGCAAGGCAAGGCAAGGCAAGGCAAGGCAAGGCAAGGCAAGGCAAGGCAAGGCAAGGCAAGGCAAGGCAAGGCAAGGCAAGGCAAGGCAAGGCAAGGCAAGGCAAGGCAAGGCAAGGCAAGGCAAGGCAAGGCAAGGCAAGGCAAGGCAAGGCAAGGCAAGGCAAGGCAAGGCAAGGCAAGGCAAGGCAAGGCAAGGCAAGGCAAGGCAAGGCAAGGCAAGGCAAGGCAAGGCAAGGCAAGGCAAGGCAAGGCAAGGCAAGGCAAGGCAAGGCAAGGCAAGGCAAGGCAAGGCAAGGCAAGGCAAGGCAAGGCAAGGCAAGGCAAGGCAAGGCAAGGCAAGGCAAGGCAAGGCAAGGCAAGGCAAGGCAAGGCAAGGCAAGGCAAGGCAAGGCAAGGCAAGGCAAGGCAAGGCAAGGCAAGGCAAGGCAAGGCAAGGCAAGGCAAGGCAAGGCAAGGCAAGGCAAGGCAAGGCAAGGCAAGGCAAGGCAAGGCAAGGCAAGGCAAGGCAAGGCAAGGCAAGGCAAGGCAAGGCAAGGCAAGGCAAGGCAAGGCAAGGCAAGGCAAGGCAAGGCAAGGCAAGGCAAGGCAAGGCAAGGCAAGGCAAGGCAAGGCAAGGCAAGGCAAGGCAAGGCAAGGCAAGGCAAGGCAAGGCAAGGCAAGGCAAGGCAAGGCAAGGCAAGGCAAGGCAAGGCAAGGCAAGGCAAGGCAAGGCAAGGCAAGGCAAGGCAAGGCAAGGCAAGGCAAGGCAAGGCAAGGCAAGGCAAGGCAAGGCAAGGCAAGGCAAGGCAAGGCAAGGCAAGGCAAGGCAAGGCAAGGCAAGGCAAGGCAAGGCAAGGCAAGGCAAGGCAAGGCAAGGCAAGGCAAGGCAAGGCAAGGCAAGGCAAGGCAAGGCAAGGCAAGGCAAGGCAAGGCAAGGCAAGGCAAGGCAAGGCAAGGCAAGGCAAGGCAAGGCAAGGCAAGGCAAGGCAAGGCAAGGCAAGGCAAGGCAAGGCAAGGCAAGGCAAGGCAAGGCAAGGCAAGGCAAGGCAAGGCAAGGCAAGGCAAGGCAAGGCAAGGCAAGGCAAGGCAAGGCAAGGCAAGGCAAGGCAAGGCAAGGCAAGGCAAGGCAAGGCAAGGCAAGGCAAGGCAAGGCAAGGCAAGGCAAGGCAAGGCAAGGCAAGGCAAGGCAAGGCAAGGCAAGGCAAGGCAAGGCAAGGCAAGGCAAGGCAAGGCAAGGCAAGGCAAGGCAAGGCAAGGCAAGGCAAGGCAAGGCAAGGCAAGGCAAGGCAAGGCAAGGCAAGGCAAGGCAAGGCAAGGCAAGGCAAGGCAAGGCAAGGCAAGGCAAGGCAAGGCAAGGCAAGGCAAGGCAAGGCAAGGCAAGGCAAGGCAAGGCAAGGCAAGGCAAGGCAAGGCAAGGCAAGGCAAGGCAAGGCAAGGCAAGGCAAGGCAAGGCAAGGCAAGGCAAGGCAAGGCAAGGCAAGGCAAGGCAAGGCAAGGCAAGGCAAGGCAAGGCAAGGCAAGGCAAGGCAAGGCAAGGCAAGGCAAGGCAAGGCAAGGCAAGGCAAGGCAAGGCAAGGCAAGGCAAGGCAAGGCAAGGCAAGGCAAGGCAAGGCAAGGCAAGGCAAGGCAAGGCAAGGCAAGGCAAGGCAAGGCAAGGCAAGGCAAGGCAAGGCAAGGCAAGGCAAGGCAAGGCAAGGCAAGGCAAGGCAAGGCAAGGCAAGGCAAGGCAAGGCAAGGCAAGGCAAGGCAAGGCAAGGCAAGGCAAGGCAAGGCAAGGCAAGGCAAGGCAAGGCAAGGCAAGGCAAGGCAAGGCAAGGCAAGGCAAGGCAAGGCAAGGCAAGGCAAGGCAAGGCAAGGCAAGGCAAGGCAAGGCAAGGCAAGGCAAGGCAAGGCAAGGCAAGGCAAGGCAAGGCAAGGCAAGGCAAGGCAAGGCAAGGCAAGGCAAGGCAAGGCAAGGCAAGGCAAGGCAAGGCAAGGCAAGGCAAGGCAAGGCAAGGCAAGGCAAGGCAAGGCAAGGCAAGGCAAGGCAAGGCAAGGCAAGGCAAGGCAAGGCAAGGCAAGGCAAGGCAAGGCAAGGCAAGGCAAGGCAAGGCAAGGCAAGGCAAGGCAAGGCAAGGCAAGGCAAGGCAAGGCAAGGCAAGGCAAGGCAAGGCAAGGCAAGGCAAGGCAAGGCAAGGCAAGGCAAGGCAAGGCAAGGCAAGGCAAGGCAAGGCAAGGCAAGGCAAGGCAAGGCAAGGCAAGGCAAGGCAAGGCAAGGCAAGGCAAGGCAAGGCAAGGCAAGGCAAGGCAAGGCAAGGCAAGGCAAGGCAAGGCAAGGCAAGGCAAGGCAAGGCAAGGCAAGGCAAGGCAAGGCAAGGCAAGGCAAGGCAAGGCAAGGCAAGGCAAGGCAAGGCAAGGCAAGGCAAGGCAAGGCAAGGCAAGGCAAGGCAAGGCAAGGCAAGGCAAGGCAAGGCAAGGCAAGGCAAGGCAAGGCAAGGCAAGGCAAGGCAAGGCAAGGCAAGGCAAGGCAAGGCAAGGCAAGGCAAGGCAAGGCAAGGCAAGGCAAGGCAAGGCAAGGCAAGGCAAGGCAAGGCAAGGCAAGGCAAGGCAAGGCAAGGCAAGGCAAGGCAAGGCAAGGCAAGGCAAGGCAAGGCAAGGCAAGGCAAGGCAAGGCAAGGCAAGGCAAGGCAAGGCAAGGCAAGGCAAGGCAAGGCAAGGCAAGGCAAGGCAAGGCAAGGCAAGGCAAGGCAAGGCAAGGCAAGGCAAGGCAAGGCAAGGCAAGGCAAGGCAAGGCAAGGCAAGGCAAGGCAAGGCAAGGCAAGGCAAGGCAAGGCAAGGCAAGGCAAGGCAAGGCAAGGCAAGGCAAGGCAAGGCAAGGCAAGGCAAGGCAAGGCAAGGCAAGGCAAGGCAAGGCAAGGCAAGGCAAGGCAAGGCAAGGCAAGGCAAGGCAAGGCAAGGCAAGGCAAGGCAAGGCAAGGCAAGGCAAGGCAAGGCAAGGCAAGGCAAGGCAAGGCAAGGCAAGGCAAGGCAAGGCAAGGCAAGGCAAGGCAAGGCAAGGCAAGGCAAGGCAAGGCAAGGCAAGGCAAGGCAAGGCAAGGCAAGGCAAGGCAAGGCAAGGCAAGGCAAGGCAAGGCAAGGCAAGGCAAGGCAAGGCAAGGCAAGGCAAGGCAAGGCAAGGCAAGGCAAGGCAAGGCAAGGCAAGGCAAGGCAAGGCAAGGCAAGGCAAGGCAAGGCAAGGCAAGGCAAGGCAAGGCAAGGCAAGGCAAGGCAAGGCAAGGCAAGGCAAGGCAAGGCAAGGCAAGGCAAGGCAAGGCAAGGCAAGGCAAGGCAAGGCAAGGCAAGGCAAGGCAAGGCAAGGCAAGGCAAGGCAAGGCAAGGCAAGGCAAGGCAAGGCAAGGCAAGGCAAGGCAAGGCAAGGCAAGGCAAGGCAAGGCAAGGCAAGGCAAGGCAAGGCAAGGCAAGGCAAGGCAAGGCAAGGCAAGGCAAGGCAAGGCAAGGCAAGGCAAGGCAAGGCAAGGCAAGGCAAGGCAAGGCAAGGCAAGGCAAGGCAAGGCAAGGCAAGGCAAGGCAAGGCAAGGCAAGGCAAGGCAAGGCAAGGCAAGGCAAGGCAAGGCAAGGCAAGGCAAGGCAAGGCAAGGCAAGGCAAGGCAAGGCAAGGCAAGGCAAGGCAAGGCAAGGCAAGGCAAGGCAAGGCAAGGCAAGGCAAGGCAAGGCAAGGCAAGGCAAGGCAAGGCAAGGCAAGGCAAGGCAAGGCAAGGCAAGGCAAGGCAAGGCAAGGCAAGGCAAGGCAAGGCAAGGCAAGGCAAGGCAAGGCAAGGCAAGGCAAGGCAAGGCAAGGCAAGGCAAGGCAAGGCAAGGCAAGGCAAGGCAAGGCAAGGCAAGGCAAGGCAAGGCAAGGCAAGGCAAGGCAAGGCAAGGCAAGGCAAGGCAAGGCAAGGCAAGGCAAGGCAAGGCAAGGCAAGGCAAGGCAAGGCAAGGCAAGGCAAGGCAAGGCAAGGCAAGGCAAGGCAAGGCAAGGCAAGGCAAGGCAAGGCAAGGCAAGGCAAGGCAAGGCAAGGCAAGGCAAGGCAAGGCAAGGCAAGGCAAGGCAAGGCAAGGCAAGGCAAGGCAAGGCAAGGCAAGGCAAGGCAAGGCAAGGCAAGGCAAGGCAAGGCAAGGCAAGGCAAGGCAAGGCAAGGCAAGGCAAGGCAAGGCAAGGCAAGGCAAGGCAAGGCAAGGCAAGGCAAGGCAAGGCAAGGCAAGGCAAGGCAAGGCAAGGCAAGGCAAGGCAAGGCAAGGCAAGGCAAGGCAAGGCAAGGCAAGGCAAGGCAAGGCAAGGCAAGGCAAGGCAAGGCAAGGCAAGGCAAGGCAAGGCAAGGCAAGGCAAGGCAAGGCAAGGCAAGGCAAGGCAAGGCAAGGCAAGGCAAGGCAAGGCAAGGCAAGGCAAGGCAAGGCAAGGCAAGGCAAGGCAAGGCAAGGCAAGGCAAGGCAAGGCAAGGCAAGGCAAGGCAAGGCAAGGCAAGGCAAGGCAAGGCAAGGCAAGGCAAGGCAAGGCAAGGCAAGGCAAGGCAAGGCAAGGCAAGGCAAGGCAAGGCAAGGCAAGGCAAGGCAAGGCAAGGCAAGGCAAGGCAAGGCAAGGCAAGGCAAGGCAAGGCAAGGCAAGGCAAGGCAAGGCAAGGCAAGGCAAGGCAAGGCAAGGCAAGGCAAGGCAAGGCAAGGCAAGGCAAGGCAAGGCAAGGCAAGGCAAGGCAAGGCAAGGCAAGGCAAGGCAAGGCAAGGCAAGGCAAGGCAAGGCAAGGCAAGGCAAGGCAAGGCAAGGCAAGGCAAGGCAAGGCAAGGCAAGGCAAGGCAAGGCAAGGCAAGGCAAGGCAAGGCAAGGCAAGGCAAGGCAAGGCAAGGCAAGGCAAGGCAAGGCAAGGCAAGGCAAGGCAAGGCAAGGCAAGGCAAGGCAAGGCAAGGCAAGGCAAGGCAAGGCAAGGCAAGGCAAGGCAAGGCAAGGCAAGGCAAGGCAAGGCAAGGCAAGGCAAGGCAAGGCAAGGCAAGGCAAGGCAAGGCAAGGCAAGGCAAGGCAAGGCAAGGCAAGGCAAGGCAAGGCAAGGCAAGGCAAGGCAAGGCAAGGCAAGGCAAGGCAAGGCAAGGCAAGGCAAGGCAAGGCAAGGCAAGGCAAGGCAAGGCAAGGCAAGGCAAGGCAAGGCAAGGCAAGGCAAGGCAAGGCAAGGCAAGGCAAGGCAAGGCAAGGCAAGGCAAGGCAAGGCAAGGCAAGGCAAGGCAAGGCAAGGCAAGGCAAGGCAAGGCAAGGCAAGGCAAGGCAAGGCAAGGCAAGGCAAGGCAAGGCAAGGCAAGGCAAGGCAAGGCAAGGCAAGGCAAGGCAAGGCAAGGCAAGGCAAGGCAAGGCAAGGCAAGGCAAGGCAAGGCAAGGCAAGGCAAGGCAAGGCAAGGCAAGGCAAGGCAAGGCAAGGCAAGGCAAGGCAAGGCAAGGCAAGGCAAGGCAAGGCAAGGCAAGGCAAGGCAAGGCAAGGCAAGGCAAGGCAAGGCAAGGCAAGGCAAGGCAAGGCAAGGCAAGGCAAGGCAAGGCAAGGCAAGGCAAGGCAAGGCAAGGCAAGGCAAGGCAAGGCAAGGCAAGGCAAGGCAAGGCAAGGCAAGGCAAGGCAAGGCAAGGCAAGGCAAGGCAAGGCAAGGCAAGGCAAGGCAAGGCAAGGCAAGGCAAGGCAAGGCAAGGCAAGGCAAGGCAAGGCAAGGCAAGGCAAGGCAAGGCAAGGCAAGGCAAGGCAAGGCAAGGCAAGGCAAGGCAAGGCAAGGCAAGGCAAGGCAAGGCAAGGCAAGGCAAGGCAAGGCAAGGCAAGGCAAGGCAAGGCAAGGCAAGGCAAGGCAAGGCAAGGCAAGGCAAGGCAAGGCAAGGCAAGGCAAGGCAAGGCAAGGCAAGGCAAGGCAAGGCAAGGCAAGGCAAGGCAAGGCAAGGCAAGGCAAGGCAAGGCAAGGCAAGGCAAGGCAAGGCAAGGCAAGGCAAGGCAAGGCAAGGCAAGGCAAGGCAAGGCAAGGCAAGGCAAGGCAAGGCAAGGCAAGGCAAGGCAAGGCAAGGCAAGGCAAGGCAAGGCAAGGCAAGGCAAGGCAAGGCAAGGCAAGGCAAGGCAAGGCAAGGCAAGGCAAGGCAAGGCAAGGCAAGGCAAGGCAAGGCAAGGCAAGGCAAGGCAAGGCAAGGCAAGGCAAGGCAAGGCAAGGCAAGGCAAGGCAAGGCAAGGCAAGGCAAGGCAAGGCAAGGCAAGGCAAGGCAAGGCAAGGCAAGGCAAGGCAAGGCAAGGCAAGGCAAGGCAAGGCAAGGCAAGGCAAGGCAAGGCAAGGCAAGGCAATGCAAGGCAAGGCAAGGCAAGGCAAGGCAAGGCAAGGCAAGGCAAGGCAAGGCAAGGCAAGGCAAGGCAAGGCAAGGCAAGGCAAGGCAAGGCAAGGCAAG